>NC_045736.1:1249787-1251736 GCF_008692095.1 Etheostoma spectabile | reverse complement strand
AATAATAATAATAACTAAAACAGACAAATGGAATGGTTCTACCGCTTTGCGGTTTGAACCCAAATAACGACAACTAGGTGGGAAAAATCATAAAAATAATAATAAAAATAAAAGCGTATTATTAGCCTAGTATTACAAAAAACGATAACCAACTAAAACTGTAATGTCTGTTTGCAAAACTAAATAAAACAATCAAGTAAATGTCCTTTTTTTGTCTTTGTCACTGTCTTTCATAGAGCAAATGACGTTTCAGATCATAGAGCTGTTTTATACAGTCTATGCCAGAGACATAGGTTTCCGACTGGGAACCCAGAAATTCCGACATTCCATGTCAAATTGAACAGAACAAACAACATAGTCCGTGCCCCTCGTCTGGCATCATGGCGGTAGGCTACTGAAAGTCGGAAGAAAGCAACAGAGTCCTATTTGATTGGGACTATGTCAGATAAAAGCCAGAACCTCTCAGTGGAAGGTGGTCAAATATGTGGACAATTTATTTGAGAATCGAACACAAGGAGGCTAACCTAGCTTAGCTTAACAAGGTAAAGGAGAACGCACACACTGGCACACGTCACTTACATTTTGCTTACTGCAGCGTCTTGTGTTGACTGTTTACATATTTGTGCTCATTATCATCATATGCACATTTAATGTGGCCTACTGGTGTTATTTTTGATCACATTGTGAATACATATTTCTAAAATTGTATGATGTTTTTATTGAGATATTATTACACAATACTTTTTCTGACCTTTTTAAATCTCAAATAACCCATATTACAAAAAAGACAAACTAATAAAAACTAAACTAAAACTAGCACACCCTCTTTAAAACATAATTAAAACTAAACTAGAAAACAAAAAGTCAAAACTACATAAAAATTAAAAAATGCAAAACTGTAATAACCTTGGTGTCCATGCTTATGCAAAGTTACGTAACCCGATTTGTTCAGGTCCTATCCCCTGACCAATCAGCTACCACAACCGATCCAGCTGCTTTGTAGGGCGGGCCATTCCTAGGAGTTCCGGTGGTTTCCGTAACAACACATCAAAACGGCCAAGAAAAAAAGCCCAAAAACCAAAAAATGTGCCCCTGCCAAACCACTTAAACAGCTTTTACAGTCCAATCACATTTATGCAATTGCCAAATGTATTGTAATAATTACAAAGTAACACTATACATTTTAAGTAGTTAAACATTAAAAGGTGCATTAAATGTTTTTTTCCTAAACGATTAACAAATAAATAAAATAAATATAGCTCTGTGAATGTGTAGAATAATTCGGTGACACACTAACCTCTTGCTATGTCTTTTGCTAACAGGCTAGCTAGTTCTTAACTCCGTTACCCGCAAAAAGAGTTGTCAACTTCATTGTCCTTCATAAAATTATGCTAGGTGTTAACACTCTGGGCCCTGAGGCCATTTTACAGTTTAATTTCCGTCTGGATTTATTTTATAAGAAGCTTGTAAAACATCAACCCTGTTGTCTACAGTCAAGATATGAAATCATTTTTTTAGGACAAACGGGGTATTGGAATATTTGGGTTGCAGTGAGGTACTGCATGTTAAAAATGGTTGTAGGGCCTTAAAGATAAATAAATAAATAATGAATCTTCCAGATATGTAGTAAAACCTAAGCCATTTTCCATTCTAAAACACTTCTCATATGTCTTGGGAGTCACACTGTGAAGAAATAATCATATAACTTATACAGTTGAGAAAATACATGCATTTTTTCCAAAAAAGTCAAGACGTTTTGCTTCAGACATTTACTTATGCCAATAATAACATAATAATGTCATATTTATTGATATTACACCCACAGCAATGTTATACAAGCAAATATGTGTCTAAATAGGGCACCATTTGGCCTTCCATAGAATATATAGGCATTTTTGTTCCCTCTGGCCTTCAATACAAGAGGGGTGACTTATCTCCCATATATGGGC
>NC_045736.1:1220811-1249777 GCF_008692095.1 Etheostoma spectabile | reverse complement strand
TGAAAAATAGACAGGACAGACACAGAGCGGGAGATCCCAGATTAGACGAACGATTCAGCGGCAGAAATGAGCCAAAACGCGATGAATTATGGATAGATCAATCTTGGATATAACAGTATGGATTTAAAGCCCAAAGAGCTGAATTCCGGGCTGGATAGAAAATCCCCTGTAGAGGCTAAAGACAGGGAAAAGGCCGCCGTAAAGCCGAAAACGTCAGGATTTAAACGAAACCAAAAGTGAGTAAATCGCTTGTATGGTTCAAAAGTTATTAAACTATGAATCAGAGGTACTTTTTTACTCGTGGGCGAGTGTCTCGGGCTCAGAGGGTTAACTCTTGTATCCTCTGTAGTCTGCTATTTATTATTATTTTTGAAAGGCTCTGAACCCCCACATAGGGGTTTTCTTTTAACCTAGCTGATTAGAGCTCTTCCCAGGACAGTGTGGGTGTGCATATACTATAGACTGTCTTCTCCCGAAACCTCTTGCCAGCTTTGTTGCCCCTGTTAGGGCGGGAAAATTACACCTTTGTCATGCTTATTGGTAGAAAAGATTTGTGAACTGATAAATCCCCATCAAAGCTCTGACCCATCTTCCACCATAGCAGAGTCTAATCAGCCAAAATAACTTAAATCAAATTCAGTCAAAATAAAGCTGCAAGCAGCGTTGAACAGGCCCTTGCTCCTCTGTTTGCGTTACGACCGTGCAAATGTGCATTACTCAGACACTCAGATTACTCAAACGTCACCAATGAAAA
Organism: Etheostoma spectabile; assembly: GCF_008692095.1. NCBI lineage: Eukaryota > Metazoa > Chordata > Actinopteri > Perciformes > Percidae > Etheostoma > Etheostoma spectabile. The sequence goes on along the minus strand of NC_045736.1, from coordinate 1,249,023 downwards.
GGGAACTCCCTGCTGAGTTCAGTGACACCTCACACAAGGCTCTACGTCATACTTTTCATTACCTGTGTAAGGGGGTGTAGCTAAAGCATAGGGGTTGGGTCAAACCTTTACCAATCAAAAAGGAACTCTGCAGAGTTCAATGATACCTCACACAAGACTACCTTAAACGGTTCAAAAGCCATAAAAGGGGGCATGGCCTAAGTGTTTGGGCGTGGTCAAAGTATAGGAGTCACCTCAGTATCACATGTAGACCACACATTCTAACTTTCATATAAATCGGATGTTTGTCATATATGGCTGATTTCCTGTTGCCAGTTGGTGGCGCTATCTCCAAAAGTCCATATTGGCCTGCAGATGTCCTCAAGCCTGGACTCTTGTTGATTGTGAGAAATTTCAAACAGATATGACAATGTACACTGTGGTTACAGCCACTTTATCCTTCATCGTTAAACACTCAAAACGGCCGCTACGCCCACACCGTTTACGAGCAGTTTTTCTTTTAATAATTTCATTTTTAAGGTGTTGAGATGGTACAAACCAAATTTGAAGTCCATTGGAGGAAATCTCTAGGAGGAGTTTGTTAAAGTATAGCACCTTGTCTTTTAGGTTTACTTCCTGTTGCCATTAAGGGGCGCTATGACTTGTATGTGTCGTTAAGGTCGGACTCTGATGAATCCTAAAAGGTTTCGAGCAAATTGGACAATGTACACTCAAGTTACATCCACTTAGAAAAGACAATTAATTTGCCCGAAAGAATAATGATAATTCCTTCAGTTTCAATAGGGTCTTTGCTGCTGTCGGCGTTTGGGCCCTAAAAATTTAATTAAAAAGGTCGGACTCAAATCTGTGTGTCACGTGACTAAAAAAAAAAGCTCACAGCTGAGAGAAAACTCTCTGGGACACCTCTAATATTACAGTCTTTTGAATAACATTAAGGCCTGATATGACAACCTGATAAAATAGCTGTACATGCATGAATATAGTGGGTTTTTTTTTCAGAAAATGAACCACACTTCCTGTGTAGGACTACAAATTTACACTGGTTTATCAACCAGCACACCCAAGACCAGTGGCGGGTGAATGATTGAACAACACACAGCACAGCAACACAATCCCTTTTTTTCCTTTTGAGTCTAACCATCTCAGCACCACATTCCATTTTTGGCTTTCCATCATTAAACACCCACACTGGTAACGTTACCAATAGACTTCCAAACGTGACGAAGAAAAAAAAAAAGGTGTTTAATGTCTTTATGTCATAGGCCGACCAGGGCTATGCCCTTTGGGGAGGGTTTGCTCACTGATCCCCCTATATTTCAGAATATCCTAGACATGGTTGTGACCGTTTGTGCTTTCTGACTAGCCCGGGTTTGTATTGTATTGTAGAGCACGGGTTGAGCAGAGGCTGCACAGTTTGACCAGCGGCCAGGCTGCCGGAAGGTGTTGCTAAGAAGTTGCAATGTATAACTATTAGACCGGCCCTCGCAGCCTCGAAACGCTACCGGCCCAGCAGGGAAAGTCCCGACTCTTGCAATTGCCACTCCACCTCTGACAGAATTTCAGTTCAGCTAAATATTTCATTACATCTTGGAGGAATCAAATACAGGACAGGTTGAAATTAGTGCTGTCAAAACGATTTAAATATTTAATCGTGATTAATCACAATGTCATCATTTTTCTCAATTCTGTGTCTATATGTCCCTTGATAAAGAAATCATGATTTGTTTTCTCATTTTAATGCTCTTATCAACATGGAAAAGTTGATTGGCTTGCTTTGTGCAAAGGTTTGTTTTTAATTGAAAACGACATTGGCATAAAGCCTACTGTAGTGTTCAAGACCACCCCCCCCCCAGCTTATAGCCTACTTTAGTGTTCAATTTTACACATAACAATCTCACTTGAAGCAAATAGTCTCTCACACAATGTAACACTGTCCATCAATAAAAGGGTAAAAATAAATACTTTGCCGGAGGGAATTGGTATCAGCTGTGTGCTTGGCCATCAAGTGGTGTTTCAGACTGGACGTGCTGCAATGATCGCTCAGTCCACAACAACAGAACACACAGATCAATTTGGTCTTGACAGTGGAACATTTGGCAAGTTTTAAAAAGTCAACTTCCCATCCAGAATCTTATCGGCGTCCATTTGGCGTGTTGCGCTTGCCATCCACTCAAACGTAACGTTACTACTCTTTGGCCGGCTCGCTAGCCCAAACGGCGTGCCTGTTGTTTTGTTTCCGGTGTGTTGTAGTTTTTCTGTTACTAGTTTTTGAAACAGCATTGTGAAAAAAACTACAAAGTCTTCAAGCCCACAAAAAAAATTGACGCCTTTAAAATGGGTTTGTGTTAACGCTCTTAAAAATGCGTTTGACAGACAGCACTAGTTGAAATAAGTCAAAATCACAAAAGAACTTCAAAATAAAAATGACTGATTAATGCAGCTTTGTACTAGTCACTGTCTAAGCAATTTTGGGGGTCCAACATTATTTATGTTAAATGTAAACATTCAGGTCAAACACCATATCAGTTCTGTTATTTTTAAGCGACAGCAGCAAACCACATAAAGTTCAATTAAAATGCCATAACCATTACTAGAATTACATTGATTGTAGCATAACACGATTTGTTTGGACACAGGCATAATTTACGGGTTACTTTGTTTGTCAGGCGTTGATTGTGTCCAAGTGCCTACTCTCTGGGACACCTACACCATAGCCCTGTTTACTAAGTTGGACAACTGTCAAGTCCTCTCCATGTCCACCCTTGCCATTGCAGAACTCAGTCAGCTACAACTAATGCTTTGCTAGCGTTGTGTAGTGCTCGCCTGGGGACCAGAGTCATAAAGATAATTAAGGGTGGATCTTTTCACAAGAAAAGAACACCAACAAGAGAAAAGTTTTGTTTGAAAAGTTAGATGCTTTTCTGTGACGGACAACGCATATGGTGATTCCACTCATTTAATTGTTAAGCAGGTTTAAATAACCACAAAAAGAGAAATATTTGCTACAGACCCTAGGTAGAGACTTGTTTTTAATGTTCCATGCTGTATTTGCATCAGACAAAGTAGTGTTTTTGCATACTGCTGTAGATCTATTTGTTACATAAGTGTCTGTCTGTGCAGTTTTACTCTGTCATTTTAACAATGTTTGTGCTGGCCAATGTGTACATAACTTTTACAATCTAAAAGGAATGTACATGCCATCTGTGTAAGCCCATGTCAAAGTGTTTGGATGTCTTCAAGAACTTGTATTTGTTGTTCATCTGTAAAATAAATTGTCTGTGATTGATGTATTTCTGTGATGGAAATGAAAGGGCTCCAGTTTGTGATAATCATGTCAATTTTCTATCTGTTTTAGAAATAATTTTTGTTTGTTTTACTTCATGGATTTCAGTGGACAACTTACCAGCATTTGAGAATAAAAATTCTTTTCCTAGAGATTTTAGTCTCCTCACAATTTGTTTTTTGGCTCCACATACAAGAGAAGGCCAAATATTTTCTGAAGAAAGCAAGCGTTCACCAGTTGAAAATTAATAATTTACACTCAAACCAACAAGCAGGGACTGAACAAAAGTGACCGGTCTAGTCAGTCTTCTAATGATGTTATCTGCAGAGCTTTACATCTAAATGTATGATTCAAATGGAGACAAGCATTCAAAGTCAAAGTTAGACCATCCATTCATACATTAATCCATCTTCCTGCTCTTATCAGTTTTCCTGGTTGGGGCTGCAGCAGCCAATAAAGGGTACCTGTCCCTCACCCCATGTTGGACCATTCAGCAAAATGCTGCTGCAATACATTTGGATAATTTCCTTTTAATATAATATGATCTATATGATGCTTCCAACATAGTTTGAAATCTATAAATCACTCCCAAACATTTTGTTTCATATACTCTTTCAATTTCTACTCCATTTATTAAGTTAATTTTAATATCACAATTGGCCCCAATACAAAACACCATGAATTTAGTTTTATTTTCATTTAGTGATAACTTATTTACATCAAATCATTGTATTTAATACTAGTTTCATATCCTCCCCTGAATAAAATACATTTGTATCATCTGCAGACATTACAAATTTCAAGATTGTATGTACACTGTACATATCATTTAAATTAAGTAAAAATAACTTACAATGTCCCAATACCAACCCTTGTGGAACACCACAGGTTACTTGAACGGATTCATTAATATTTTTTTTACATACTAGAACCTGTCATTTAAATAACTTCTTATCCAATTACGTCTCTTACACCGTAATATTAGCATTTCTGAAGAATGTATCAAAAACTTTACATTAATCAGTAAACACACCGTCAGAGTGCTGTTTCTCATCTATTGCTGTTGCTACATTTTCAATAAATTCCATTGTTGATCTATTGTTCCTTGTGATGGCCACAGCCATGGCCACACAACCAGCTTAAGAGCGGTAACCTCTTATATTTATTTTATATTTTTCCCTAGGTTGATATTAAGTTGATATGTTTGTTTATACATTTTCATTTGTTGCAACCATTTATTCAGTTACAAATAACTTACAGGACACTTGTTTCATTTCACATGCATCATACTTTATTTGATTTATACGAAAGTATCTTTTAGCAAGCGCGCACTATTAGTTACTTTTTGATGGTCATACTGTTATATAACCATTTTTTCTTTTGAGCTTACCAGTTGGAGTCCACACCTGGGAGTGATTCAGGTCTGATGGCTTAAAAGGGGTGGTGCATGGAAAAAGAGCAGCTTTATAGGGGAGGTGGCCTAATTGGACAATACCACTGCTTGATATGTCTAGCTTTATTCTAGCTGTAGGTATTCTGGGGTTTAGATTTTATATAAAGTAATTTTTGTAGAGTTAAGATAAGTAAAAGTATTTGTTATTTGGAATGCATTTTTAGGTAGGTTTGCCATTATTTGTTTCTGAAGTTAGTTTGCAGTTATTGTTTGTCTCCCCCTGTGTGTTTAAATTGGTCTGATCAGCCAATATATAACGCCCCTTTGTTTCTTTGTTAGGAAGGTCAGTTGTATTTTTGAGTCTCTTATGTTTTGAGCTTTAGTTACTGTCTGTCTGTCTGTTTGTTTGACCTCTTTTAAGGGCCCAGAACTTAATCTTTATTTTGTTGTAACCATTTTTGAGAAATAAAAACTCTTACTTTTGAATTTCTCTTGTGACTCCTCATGCTTAACTACTTGGTCCCTCACACTCCTAAAACATATTGGTGATCATTAGGTAACTCATATTTCTTGACAATATTTTTTAAAGTATTTTAGAAAATTGAGATAGTAAAGTCACAAGAGACCTACATAAGGTACTAAACTGTCACATACATAAGTTTTGTAACAAACATACTTATTTGAACCTAAACCACAATCTTTTCCTAACCCTAACCAAGTAGTTTTGTTGCCTAAAACTGACCATACCCTGTATGCTGAGTAAAATGAAAATAAATAGCTTGAAAGACGTGATGCCGAGGGTTCCTGAGCCAGCGGCCATGTGACAAGTTGTGAGTAAGAATGTGTTGACACAGGAAGAATACTTGCAATTGCCCTGAAAATCCATCTCTTGCTCTCATAATCTATCATACTCTATGTTGGCAGCAAGACCCAGAGAAACTCCATGAGTGAGGGCAGCAACTTGCTCCCAACCAAAAGGAGCCAATAACTTTTTAGCATTGCCTCAGAAGGTGTTGTACCAATTCCCAATTCATCCCAATTAGTGTCCAGGTTTTTATGTTTTTTTTTGTCTCAATCATCTCTGTGATTGATTTCTTGGCATGCTACATCACTATCCTTTCTTGTTGCCTCCATGGAGAACATAATCTATTCTGCTCTTCTGGTAATTAACAAGTAAAACGACGCACTTGGCTGGAATGTGACCCACTGGTACACCTTCCTGTGTTGGTTCATCTGGGCTGAATGCCCTTTGCACCATCTGTTCTTTAAAATATCATTAACATTTTAATTAAGACCCTAACAATTCTTCTGAGGAAGAGAAAGAGGAAGCGGATACCATTCCTTCTTGTTCTAAACCCCTTGAGTTTAGTGGGCTAAATTGGTACGGGTCCTTGATGTGACTGACAGAGCTCAATTTACATTTTACAATCCATTCTGTACTCTTTACTGATCATTTCTATTTTTCAACAAGACTGTTTCTGTGTTTCCTTAATTTCTATTAAATCAGGTTCCTTTATTGCTACCCGTGGGTAAACTAGGTTTACAGTCTTAGAGGCAAGACATCCTTAACAGACCACCACATAACATACAACACACAAAACATTAAAAGATATAAAACAGACAGTAAAACATGGATGACAAGAATAGAAAACAGTACATGACCAAAATGCTTGTGTGTTTTGTGCAAGTACTTCTAATTCTACAGTTTCAAGGGTTAAACCAATGCATTAGGCCTATACGGTATTTTAATTGCATCTAACACAATTGTTTTCTATGGGAAAACAAAAGTACTTTGAAATGCATGAATTATTGTCGTGGTACAATGTTTTCAACGATGTTGAAAAAAAAACAGCATCACTGACCCACTGGCAGGCCGTGCAGTACAACCGCATGCTGGGCATCCAAATCAAAGCTACATAATTGTATTTGGATCATCCTTTGGATTTTTGACTTTGGTCTTTGTTTTCCTGGAGTTGTTAGTTTTTACATTTTCGATCCCGTGGTGGTTTTGACATTCACTTTTTTTTGGAATAAATTCTTGCTAAACTTCTCCTGCCTGCCTGCCTCATCTCTGCGTTTCTCACTTCCCTAAATAGTAACATGTCAAGCTAAGTTCCGGGGTTCAAAAGGAACATATAAATAACACAATACAATGCATAACTCTGACCTGCATATTAAAAAAAGTAGCTTCTTTGTTAAACAGAATTAATGTTATTGAAAAAGAGTGCTACACCCTGATAGTGGGATGGATACATCAAGACTTTCTTGGCTACTTGCTGACAAAAATATAGGGCACAGTGAACAGTAACTGCTGCTGCGCCTAAAAACAAGGTTAATGAGAGCAGGAAATTTGTGGGCTGAAAAACCAAAAACAATGAGCTGAAAGACGCTAAAAGTCTCCATAGTTAGCTGACAATTCTCTGTGTGTGTGTAATACTACGAGTGACCCTTTTCACATTACAACTAGCCCTTTGATTGCTCATATAAAACACTGACTGTTGCAGTTTTAACAAAATAGTAACAATAGTTTTAATGCGGATCCAAGACTAATTTGGCAAAGCTTGGTGGTATTTTTTTAAATATTTAACCAGGTAGGCCGGTGGAGAACAAACTCTCAGTTGCAACGACAACCTGGCCAAGATAAAGCATAAAGGTGCAAGACAACATTAAGATACAAAATATAAACAAAATACAGCAAATAATCAACAAATAAATTCAGGTCAAATATTAAATCAATTCATAGTTTGTGCAATGTAATGTCTAAGTAGAATGGCAATTACACAGTACAATACAGTTGTCCAAGTAAATGTCTTTTGCACCACTCCATCTGCATCTTGTGCAGATGGAGTGGTGCAAAAGAGCATCAAAAAAAAAATTAACAGTGCAAGTTAAAATAGGAAGTTTGCAATTGACAAACCCTTCATGCAAATTTCGACATAACATTTTTGTTTATAAAATATGTACAGGACAAACCTTCTGGCCTTACATGTCAATACCATTCACGACAGTTTGGGTTGTTCCAACTTATTCCTAGCTGAAACCCCTCCTGATGTACACCAAGCAAAAACTCGACATTGTTCTAGATTTGGACAGTTTGGGCCATTTGGAGGGCCCAGCAGGTTTGGTAGCAGGTGGTAGAAAGACGGCCAAGAAAGGTCACAGTTTTAATCACTGAAATGGTGAATGCGTCTTTGCTGCATCAAAGCGTCCTTGAGCAAAGCAATAACTGGCCTCATGCTGAAATCTCTTTACTTCATGGATATGGATGGGTTAAATCATTTCAGTAACCTTTGTTAAGATAATGAATGAAACTAGCTTCAAAATATATAGTGCAGCTTCAGAAAGGGAAACTTGGAATTTGAGCTTCTTTTCATGGCTCAGGTTGCTAAATGTATGTCTTAGGCTTTTTTCTTTAAAGTAAAGTCAATGCTGGTTCCCACTTCTTATCTCATATTACATTAATAAGCATTGCCCATAATGCCTCTGTATTCTTTGACACAACAGTAGCAGTGCACACTTTGCAGTCTACATGTGCATAATCACTTCCATTAGGAACTGTATCAGAAGTCATATTTAAAGCACAGTTTTTTGTAATTTTGCAAAGACAAAGCCCATGCTGTTTCTCAGATCTGCATTGACTTTAATGAAGCCAGCTGACAGTAAAAAAAAAAAGTTGCATTTAAACCAAGCAGCATGTCTGAAACCCACGTTTACCAGAAATCTACTGGTTATTATGGAAGGACTACAAACCCCACGTTCACCAGAAATCTACTGGTTACTATGTAAGGACAACAAACCCCACGTTCACCAGAAATCTACTGGTTACTATGTAAGGACTACAAACCCCACGTTCACCAGAAATCTACTGGTTACTATGTAAGGACTACAAACCGAAGTTAAAAACAAACCTGAAGCTAAAGAAACCCTAAACGTTAACAGAACAGACTAGCGGACCTGATTGACTGACGGAGCGGGAGAGGAGAGAGAGAGAGGGAGAGAGAAGGAGAGGGAGAGAGAGAGGGAGAAGGAGCGCTGTTCTCTGTATTCTGTGTGTGTGTGATTGAGCAGAGCGTGTAGTAGGTGTAGTAGGTGTAGTAGGTGTGTGTGAAGGGGGGGGGGGGGGCGCTGTGACTATCACAGAACGCAGCGCGGTCAGCTGAGGAGTTGTATTCAATCCGAGTAAAGATATTGACTCATATTACTCGTATAATACTTGTACTCGGCAAAATGTGCTTTATCCGTACCAGATACTCGTTTCAGCCGAGTACTCGGCTCATCCCTAGTAAACACATTGAATGGCTATTGATTTGAATGGCTATTGATTGATTATTAATAGATTTTGACCATAATAGTATCAAAAATGGAGCAGGGATGATGAAATAGCATCAGATCAAATAAAGTTAAAACAATTTGTGAAACTAACAACTGAGTAGAATCAATATCTATATACATGAACAACACACATTACATAAAACTCATCGCAAGAAAGGATGGTAACCAATGTCCTCATTTAGTCCTAAAATACGCCATAGGTCCATTTGGAAAATGCCAACAGCTCTCTGTAGAGCACTGAGTAGTTAGTCATCTGCTCTTTTAATAAGATCTTCTGACACCACACTCATCAGCAGGTCAGTTGTGAGCGAGCCCTGGACTGGGAGTTTCTGCATTGTTTGTCATTAATCTCATTTAGATGAAAAAGGACATTGCTTTACCAATGAATCATGAGCAGTCCATCATTACACCGTCTCTAAAAAAAAAAAAGATCATCAACTCCACAGGTGCTGGTAGGAGAATACGTTTAATTAACCCCAGCCCCCCCACACAGCATATATTGCTAGCTCTTGCTGGCCCAGTGGTCAGCGGTGCTTTGGTTCCAGATCAGGCTCAAGCAGACACCCTCACTCACCGCCATCATTCCCTCTTTGCGGGGTGTAGTTTATCAACAAGATGGTTCCCTGACCCTTTGATTGGCTTCCATGCAACCTTATATTTTTCTGGGTCAAAATTAAATATTCAAACATTTTATTCCACTGTTTAGTCTTTTTCAAAACTTTGTGTTTTTTTCACGTTTATTACCATTTGTCATTTTTATCATTTTTTTTTAAACTTTTTTTTTCAAATGCTATAACATTTTATGAACGCCCAAATTCAATGAAAATAGTGAACTGATCATTTATTTCACTTATGAAGAACTTTGTATGCAACCATCCATGTTATTTATTTTTGACAGTTGAATTAAAAGAACCCCCTTTTTTATTAAATGGGTCCAATTTGATCCAAGGACAGCAGGAGGGTTAATCTGACCTGATTACACCAGACATGATGAGAATTAAAGTCCTATTTGTGGATATTAATGACTTTCGAGCAGTGTATGTCTGTCTCCAGTTGCATGAAAGGTATTGATTTGTGTACTCAGAGTGGGCTTTTTGGGGATGGCTTCGCATTTTCTACCGAAAAAGAAAAATTGTACTTTAATACAGTCGCCTTCTCCCTGCAGAGATTAATGGGAGGCTATTAAGTATGTGTCAATGTTATCCATAAATGACTCCAGATTTTGGAGGGCGTTGAACTTAAATCAATACACGACTTTCACTAACATGTCAGAAACAGACAAGCAGTGCAGTGTAGTAAATCAGATTTTCAGTTTTGCCAGTAAAAGGAGGTAACCTGCTTTGGAGCTTTGGAGTTAATGGATCACAGCATCCCTTTCTCATACAAATTATGTTTGTAAAAATGGAATTTACATTGGCACATTTTCTATGGAGAAATAAAAAAAATTCACTATGCTTGCTGGCATCATTTTTGTAGAGGAGGTTGGGGTGAGAAGTTGAGCGCATTTAGCACATTAAGTCCTTTACATGCTCCAGGTGTTACTAACCCGGCACGCAGTAGCTGGAAACAGTTTGGGAAGCGGTCATTGGAGAGAAACTGCAAATAAAAATCTTTTCCATTGAGGAAAGCCTTCAGTGCTGTTCTTTGCTCTTCTTTTAATGAAGAAAAACTTTCCAGTTCTTATATAACAAATGCTGCTAAACTTTTAGCAACCTCCATTGTTGTTTTAAACCAACAGTCGCCTCTTGGCCCTTAGCTGCCAGCAGCTCTTTACAGAATGCCGACTGATCTGAACCACAGTGGCTCAGACACAAACGCATTACTTGAAAAGATTTTTGTGTGATGTTATGTTCACACAATCATGAGACAGGGAGATAGATAGATAGATAGATATAACGTAAAGTTGTTATGGTTAGGCTACTGAAACTGTTGGCTTGTTCGAGATGAGCCAGGTCTGTGCAGAATCATTCGCCGGCCCAATGCATGCCGGATAGATTTGTGCCCAACTTGCTCTGACGTCATACACGCACGGGCAACAACAACCTAACAAGATCAAGGCGGGCGCAGGTTTGAGAGGCAGGCAAGGTAGTTGCTTTTCACCAACTGCAAGACCCAGGGCATGATGGGAAACACCTGGCTTTCAGCTGATTGGTTCAGAATCAAATCAACATGTTTTATAAAGACCTTTTATTATCTTTGAATTGCAAATGCTTATGAAATACATTCAGTCACTTTCTTGCCAAGTTTGAGATGAAAAGATTGATACCAGTATCCTTTTTTAAAATATACATTACATAAAGAGCACGAGAACGTCGGACTCCACCACTAACAATGAAAAATACTACAGAGCTGGTTACTGAATGTAAACGCATTGAATGACTATTACACAAAAAATGCTGACCATCGATAGTATAACAAATAACAACAAATAATGACAACATGTACAACAACCAAAGTTATTGTTTAGAGAAAAAAACCACGTCTTTAGTTTAAAAAAAACAAAAAAAATCTTGCATCATCACTGCCCTCATTACTAGAGGCAATCAATGCTTTGGATAGAATCTTTAACAAGAGCGGAGATTATTGACAGTAAGAAAATGATTTAATTTGCAGCAGTGTTTTAATATACAATTAACTTATTGACCGTATGCTTTCCCTATAGCATTCAAACAAAATGATGCATTCTATTTGCTAAAGCAACATTTGTTTCTAGGGATGTAAAAAGGACTCTCCATTTGACAGACACGATTTGGGCTGACAGATAAGATTGCACCTTACCCAGATTCGGGGTAGCTCAAGGCGCTCTTACGCATTATTCTTGGGACAATATTGCACCATCTCATCCATAACACATGAATGTCTTTCCTCAATAATGTATTAATGTTCGCTGTTCGTGTTAGCTTGGACTGTCTGTACATCTCAGACATATGTCCATGTGTGGAGAACTTGGTTTATGAACTTTAGTACTACGACCTTCACTGTGAAAGAACACCTTTACTGTAACAATAAGACGATATTGCAATGAACAGAATACATTGAAGACTTGCATTTGTGTCCCATTCTATTTCACCTTGTCTGAATGATACCTTCCAGCAATGAGAAATAAATTGGTTGGCAGTCTTCATATAGCTGGTCTTAATAATATGGATGGTTTGGACCAGGCAACAACCTTGGAGCAAGTAGCCTAAGAACGTGTACTTCAGAAGCTTCTAATTGAGGCCTCGTTGCAATAAAGACTTTTATATATCATATTTCAAAATGTTTTCTAGTTTTGTTGATTCATCTTTTGGAAGTCCAATCTAGTTTCTGAACGTTGTAGCTTGCATGAGCCCGCCAGAATGCCCTTCAGTATTGACAGATTTAGATTTGGTTGTCTTCTGAAATTGTAATAATGAAAAAGAATAAATTGCATTGTAATATTACCCTCCATTGTCTTATTCCAATTCTGCACATAAATGAGCCAAATATAACTGAGATATCACACAATTGATCATATAACATGGTAATTTTAGCACCGTAGCAACCCTTTGCTGCACACATGTAACATGCATTCATGTGGAATGTTGTATGAAATGTACATAATGGACCTGATGTAAACACATTAATAGCACTGTAGTTGGGAATGTGATGTTCAAAGGACGTAAGGATCTATAAAGTTGCCTACACATGATAAAAGAAGAAACCGTGAGGTAGGGCAAGCAGGTATATATAGATAGTAGGTATATGTCATCTTTGCTTCTGGCATTGGTTGCAAAAGGGCAAAATCCAGCAACCCGCACATTTTTACCAGGCCCACATATCAATTTTGGTTCACATTTCAGACCCAGTTGTGCTAAAAACCACAAAGATTGGAAACGGTTTTTCAAACTCAACACTCAGAACAAAGCTTGGCAGATTTGCTGACTTTGCGACTCAGAAATTCCCACAGAACCAGAGAGTTTGCTTTTTCAGGCCTGTGAAGCAGGTTGTTGTGAGTGAGACAGCCTTCTTTTAAAAAATGTATCAGAAAGCATCAATTTGACATGTCTGTTATATAGTATGCAAGAAGACCATGTGAGACATGACATAACGCAGTCAAAAATATTTTGACTTCAATTAAAGGAAAGCATTTCAAATCAACTATACACGTCTGTCCCTTGATGAGATTCTCAATTTTCAGTGTGACCTTTAGTGAAATTGAGTTTGACGCCCCTTGTCCAGATAGATTCTCTCCTGTCTTAGATGTCATAGTACCTAATCAGAAAGTCAGCTTTGTTACATGAGACATACCAAATGGGTCACTGACATGCTTGCCATTTAGCATGATACAATTCTCCTTTGATGTGACTCACACACAAAAGCTCAAGATCAATAATACACTTATATATCATGAGACATTTCTGAAAACTAATTGTTTTCTAAGAAGGATGCACTTTACATGTCAGTCAGTCAGTTTGGCATTTATTTCAAGTAAAGAAGAACCTAACATGGATTTTAGGCTTTTTCTGCTTTCGGTCTGTTTTGCTTGAAACGGATATGATGTAGTTGCCGTCAGCGGTATCATGACTTGCGTTCCTTTGCTGCGTCCTCCCCTCACTTTCTTCCTCCCCTTTTCCTCTCTATCTACACTATCCAATAAAAGTAGATCCCACACACACACACACACACACGCACATCATGCAGCCTGTTCTCACCTGAAAAAACACAATAGGTCTACAACATAAGCAGCCCATAAAGACTGACAATTATGTTTGTACCTCTCATGCCTGTAGTAGTACAAAAACAACTGAGGAGGTGAGGGGACAAAGAATGAGGCCGCCAAATTCTGTGTAAGGAGGGAGGTCACAACTGCAGCTCTTTTTGCAGTTATTCCTCAAACCCCTTTATTAGAGTTTCACGTGTGTCACTGGGCTCCCGGTATATTTGTTTTTCCAGAAGGAAAACTCAAATACCAAATAATGTTTGCAGAGATTTGAACCAAAACATTTTATTTGACTTCAAGCTTTCAAACACTAAGATTAGACCTTCCAAAGCTCTTTACCCCAGTTTGAAATATGACACTCTATCCATCCCATAGGCCACTGGAAGACTTCTCAGACTAAGCATAACATTCATCAATCTAGCTGTAATTTTTTTGCTGCAACTGCACTTCAATCAAAGTTCTTGTCAGATCCAGAAACCATGCCCTGGATAATCACACACACCTCACTGAACAGTAGTCATAGGGACTATTTCTTCAGTAAGACCTCAGAACTACTGTTGAATCCACTCTGTTCTGCCTTAACTGGGACAGGAAAGACAGGTTGAGTTTTTCAAGTCATTTCCAATGATCTAAGCACCTCAAATAAAATCCCATTGTATTGAGGGAGATTTATGGTTCTAGGGACGCTCCACGCAGAGCTTTCACCATCCTGTCCTGACGTTCACACTTGCAAGTGAGAGGGTGACCGCTATAAGCTTTGGAGCTAGTACCGACTCTAGTGCCGTAGTGCTTTCTGACCACGGTGGAAAATCTGTAGCAGGAAAAGTTAACCCTCTCCTCTATTTCATGTTATTTACGGTGAAGGAGAACCCGGAAATGACTCAGGGGGAAAAGCAATGCTACCAAGCCGTGGTCATGCGTCACCGCAACCTGTAGTTAAATTTTTTTGCACTGTGTAGAGTCAGAGTGTTGACGTACTGACGTAGCCTAGACTAGCCATGGTGTCGATTTAACGCAGAAGCATTAATCTGCCTGCGTCCATTGCATGAAGTTGGATCCAGCCAACATCATGCAAATATGGAGCGGCCGGTTCAGCGCCTCTCAAAAGCTGACAAAAACATTTAAAAAATACATTTTTCCTTCTAAAATAAAGACAGATTGAGCAACTGCACAGCCTGTTCCTCGCTTAAAATGTTTAAAGAGTAGCGTGATGCGTTCGTCCAATCAGCTGCAGCAATTACGGTTGTTGAAGGGTGGAGACTGTTTTCTATGAGGGGCCGTTAGGGACTTTATTCAGAATACCCTCTCCAAAACACTGTGAATGCTCTTACATACACTACTGAAACACTCTCACATAAACAAGTAGAGGATAATTCACTCACACACCACTACTGAAACGCTCCACAAACAATACGACCCCCCACACACACTACTGAAACCTCTCACAACACTACTGAAACGCTCTCCACACACACTACTGAAACGCTCTCAACACACTACTGAAACGCTTCATATACACTAAGAAACGCTTCATATACACTACTGAAACGCTCTCACACCACTACTGAAACGCTTCATTACACTACTGAAACGCTTCCCACACTACTGAAACGCTCCACACCACATACTGAACGCTCTCATATACACTACTGAAAAGCTCTCACACACACTACTGAAACGCTCTACACACACTATGAACGCTCTCTAACATATGAACGCTCTCTATCACATGAAACGCTCTCAACACCCTACATGAACGCTCTCACACACACTACTGAACGCTCTCACACACACTACTGAAACGCTCTCAACACATCTACTCATATACCTACTGAAACGTTCATATACACTACTGAAACACTCTCATCTACATGTGAAACGCTTTATATGTAAATAAGATCAGTAGCCTAGTAGCATGCACAAAAGATGCATTCTGCCTGTTACGTTACTCCCCCTTTGAGTTTGTTTTATTTTTTAACTTTCTTTTCTTTGTGTTGTTTTTTTTCTCACTGTAACCTCTGAAGTCCTGCCTTTTCTAACGATGTTGTTTAAGAGAGTTTTTGTGTTTTATTAATGTTTTACTGCTGCTTCCACAGGTCACGAGGGGGGCACAATAAAAAAGGAGTACACATTTGCATACACAGGGACACGCAAACAGATCCCGTTTTAAATTTTATATGAAAAAAATTCTTGTCATCAAATAATAATGAATGAATATATTCACATTATTATTATGATAACGAGAATTTAATATGTAACTGTGCAATAATTTTGTACAATACCATTCCATATTCACTGTGCAATCTATTGCCCATGTGAGAGTGCTGCTGCTGCTACAATTTGGTTACTGTTGTTTGTGAATTCTTATTTCCTTGTACATAGGGTTTAATTTTTATTATTTCCTAGCTTACTGTTTTTTCCTCTTCTTTTGCTGCTGTAACATTGGAAATTCCCATTGTGGGACAAATAAAAGGAATAAACATTTATTTTCCACCAGATGAAAAAGATGCATACACATACCCCATAGATATAATAAATGTACAAGATACAGCTCATGACAATGTGTTCCAATTTAGATTAAATAGGTCTAATAAACATCATACAGAAACTGTTGTTATGTTCGTATCTGGAAAGATAAAGGGTAAAAAATACAGCAAATTCTGTTTAGATTATAGGCTTTGCCTATACATATAATAAGTATGAGCGGAATTTCAGCCCAAAAACCAACGTAACGTTATGTTCTTGATTGCCATTGAGCAGTGTGTGAAAAATCAATTAAAATTAGCTATGTGTTGATAGGTTACCATGGAATGTAACCAATGAAATACTATTTTGACACAGATTTTTTGACACAGATTTTAGGCAATAAGTAATAAAACTAACAAGGTAATATGTCAAAAGGCGGACTTTTGTTATTTTCTCAAAAGTGGACAATAGGTGTCAGTGTTAAGGCTGTGCCTGCAACAGGGCTGTCCAGCCTAAAGTTGGAGGAATGGCCTCCCTATGGGGATATGTATATATAATATATATATATATATATATATATATATATATACTATATATATATATATATATATATATGTATATATAATAGTAGGCTATATAATAAGTATTATGTATATATTAACATATGTACTTATTATATAGCCTACATATTATATATAATAATATTCACTATATGTATGAGAGCTTTTCACTATAATGTGTGAAAGGTTTCACTATAGGTGTGTGAGGTGTTCAGTAACCGGAAGGCTTCCGTGACGGGGTGTTTCAGTAAAAGGAAGGGTTCCGTTCAACGAAAATGCGCATCACAGGATTCACAACGCGATTCGCTTGTTGTCGCCAGCCACGTTGTTGTACCCGAATGTCCGCCCAACAGCCTGCCAGCAGCTTAACCGAGGCCGCCGCGTGTACTTCAGACTGTACTGGCGTCAACGGAGACCATCAGAACCTCGTCCCTGCAACAGTCGGGCAACAGACCGTTGCAACTTCAAGCCGCGACACACATGGACAGTCACATAGCGTCGCTTTCCCCCCCCCGGCCGCACAGCAGCGTCACTGCCAGCTGTGGATCCCGTCGGGGAGTCTGTCCGCGTTACCGCGAACCTTGGACATCTACACGGAGGAAAGGTAATTATAAATGTTTTTTTCTTCTAATTATTGTATTCCAACGTACGCAACAGGGCGGTATGGTTAGGCTACAGTTGTGTCCATACCCCCCGAGTCTCACGTCTCTGCAACTTGAGTATGTTTGCGCGGGGCGCTACGGTTTGATTAGGTGCTTGGTGCCAGTACTTAGGATCGTTGTAGCGTGGCTGCATGGTAAACTACGGCGGTGAGTCCCGTGGGGGAACTCCAGGTGTGCAGCTGTTTTTTACCTGGTGTGTGATGCGTTGAGTATCGTAACACACATTGACTCTGTTTTAGGACTGCCGGAAATTTGGCTGCTACACACACCCAGCGTCTCCTCTTCCCTTTCTCTCTCTCTGCACCAGGGGCACGGACTCATAGACTTGAGTGGGGTGGACACAGCAGCACGAGTAGAGCGTAGTGAGTCAGCAGAGGTTATTGTTTGTGCTGTTATGATAATGAAGCTGGCAAAAAGAGCAACAGCAGACAGTGCCAGCTTACAGTATAGGGTGGGTAGTATTGCGTGCGGAATCGCACGCGCCGTACAGCTTCGGACGTCTGAGTAATAAGATACAGTAAATGTACTGCTGTGAGAGAGCTGCCGTAAACAGTTTTACCCTGAAATGTACCTAAGCTACTCAAGAATTACCGGTATGTATCTTACCGTCTCTCCAAGAACAGAACTTCCTCTAAAGTGTTAGTCAATTTCTATTATGTATGTAATTTCTGCATGCTGTTGGCCAATCTATTTGTTTATTTGGCCTATTGTTTGTTTTTTTATGCATCGTTGTAAGGTGTTCAAATCGTATTTAGAAACAACATGATTTGACTACACTAAATCCTTATATTGCTTTGTGTTTTTGCTTTATTTGTCATCTATGTATCACGCCTGAAGGATCGGCTGTTTATACATACTCCCTTTTTAACCTTTCATCGTCCGTAAGTGGTGGCACTGGGCCTGGGGGTGGTGCTGCCTCTCCGTGGATTATACTTCCTCTGTCGCCACCGTGTCGTGCGTGGGCCGCGGGCTTACGACCCGCCAGGCTCCCCGACCGCCCCCGCCTCCATGCACTTACCCCGGGACATACTGCCGCCCGGTGCCCCGACTGCTTCGCTCCTGTTCGTCTCACCATCACGGGCTCGCCCTGTCCCTTGCCTTCGGCCGACCCTCTCCGTTGTTTATACCAGCCCTCCGCACCCCGCAGCACCATACTTAGCCACGCTACCACGACCCCCACATACCTGCCCGCCAGCTCGACGTTGACCAGCTTTTGGGCTAATCTGAGCACATGGTGGATCACAACGTTATGAACGCGTTTTTTCCTGGGTGCGGCTTTTTAGGTCACATCAGGCTCCCCGCAACACCCGACTTTGGTAGCTTACTCAGCGAGGACGGTACATCCCCAACGCCGACTCATCAATTACTCTCTATGTCTGAATGGTTTGTGTGGGAAACACTAAGTTGTATGAGAGTAGCATTGGGTCAGATGTCGAATTATTCATTAATTAGATTTTAAAGCCGTCCGACGTGACGGGCAGACAAGATGGGCGCCGACTTCCTTGTTTGCAATTCTTAACGTCGGATTTATGAATCTTGCGACAGTTTGTTAGTTTTGGGTTGAGCTCGTTTGTCACCATCAATATGTTGCCTTATTTATGCGAAAAGTAGGATTTTCAGTTCGGTCGAATGCGTTTCTGCGTTAATGAGACCCGATCTATTATTCGTTTTTATCTCCCACCACTCATTACTGTCCACTACCTCTACTTACATCGGCTCCTGCTAACCGTTATTCGGTTTTCAGTCTATCTAGACAGGGTCAATCCACAACTATGCCGACGATTTAATCGGATTCAAATCCCAAGTGCTACGCCAATAACGCTCTTTTCCTATACATCCGCTTGGTACCATCGAGGTTATGCGTTCCCAAATTTCCATACCAATATCCTTAACATACCATGGTTTGATGGAAGCATCTCACTACGTCAATTCGTTCAACCTCCCTCGCTGCCAAACGTTTACAACGTCTCAATTTCAACACTGACAGGGTCTTACACTGTTCAAGGTAATAATGTCTGTGACTTCTTGTCACATTACACATTTGCACAACAATATAGGGGTTGGCAGGGGTGGAACAGTCATGCTTTTGACACAAATAATTCTGTCGTTGTTCTTGCTTTCTCTGCTGTTTTGTGAAGTGACGAAATCAAAATATTCCATTGATTACCCATATTTCAGTGTCGGGTTCACTGTTGAATATGTTCATTGTGGTCTCTTAATTTTTTATCTAATGTCTGGATTACATTAACAATCATTATTCGGTTTGAAGTTCAGTAATGGCCTTCTTTATCCAGCCTATAGCAGTTCCTGCATCCAAAGAGTGTAGGGATTCCTCATTATTATTGACACTTGAATGCCACAGCTGGAGAGGTGTCTGCCCTCCTTGTGTGGAAAGGGCATGGTTGTTCCATTGATTGATGATTGATGTGTTGATGAATTTTACTGTTCTTTCAATCCTAAATAAAACATAATGCAGACAAAATACATGTGTTTAGTCACTGATATCCAGTACACACTGTTCCTCCTTTTGAAGTTAAAGAAATGATAAAGTGTTTAGATGCACTATCTAATCTATGAGTTTGCCCATAGTCTCTCAATTCTTTGGGTTGCGTATGTAATGCATAGACCTGTAATAACACTGTTCAATACTCTTCCGGAGCATTTCATTTATATGTGTGAAAGCGTTTCAGTAGTGTATATGAGAGCGTTTCAGTAGTGTGTGAGAGAGCGTTTCAGTAGTGTGTGTGAGAGCGTTTCAGTAGTGTGTGTGAGAGCGTTTCAGTAGTGTATGTGAGAGCGTTTCAGTAGTGTGTGTGAGAGCGTTTCAGTAGTGTGTGTGAGTGAATTATCCTCTACTTGTTTATGTGAGAGTGTTTCAGTAGTGTATGTAAGAGCATTTCACATGTGTTTGTGAGAGGTAATTCTGAATAAAGTCCCTAACGGCCCCTCATACTTTTCACTGCAAGAGAAACTGGTGGCAAGCCCACTAGCGTGCAATGCTGGGGAACGGAGTGATCCCATGAAAACAACACGTGTATGGACATGTATTATTAAGTTAGCAGCAGAAATCTCAAACAGACATCCACACACATTTCCTGTTTTCATTGCCAGCATGTACACTATTGAGTAATCTGTATATGTGGTCAAACTGGGTAAGTGACTAACCTGGGCCAGACAATGTTCCATTTTATCAGATTATTATTATTATTATTATCAGAATGCAATCCAAACAGCTGTTAGATAGATAGATATTGATCCCAATAAAATAAGAAATTAGTGTTACAGCAGCAAAATCAGTCACACAGCAAAGAATACAAATATAAATTAAATACTAGGATACAATATACATACATACAAACAATATACATGAAATAATATTAATAGGATAAAATACAAGAACAAATGTTTGAATATGTACAAGTTGGGAATTGAAAAATGTGCAACTGCTTAAATAGTATGATAAATATGTGGATAAACCTATTGTCTAAGTTGCACTTATTGTGATGTCTCAAAGTCTCATCTAGCACCCAGTGATGACATGTTAAAGAGTTTTATTACCTGTGGTAGGAATGATTTCCTGTAGCGGTCCGTGTGACATCAAAGCTCTTAGAGAAGGTACTCTTCTGTTGGACCAGTGGGGGGTGGAGAAGGTAGTCGGGTTGACCTCTTTAAGGCGTCCCTTGAGGATTTAAAGGCACTGCACCTGCTTCACATCACACCAATATTCATCAAATTAAGGCCACAAAATCAAATCCCCTTTCCTGTGCTGTTGACACACTACGGTGGTAGATCATAGGGAAAGCAGCGTCTGGAAATTATATTTGAGGAGAAGGATGGCCCTCTGCTTTGTAGTCCATTCTCAGTCAAGCATATTTTATTATACTAAGGCCAACCAAAAACTCCCTTTGTGAGAGATGACTAGCTTTTGCTTGGATGAGTTTTTCTAATACAGCTCATGATTTTAAAGATGTGAGTGCACATTAGATTATGCTGTGTCTGTATGCAAATTGGCAAATGGAAGACCGTTGAAGAGGATCAAATAAGATTTGTTGAGATTGCTTTGTACTGTATTAGAGTATGTTGGAGTGTGTTTCTTAAATCACTTAATAAGATTATGCCCTCCTAACTCAAGTGTCTCCAGTGCTAATTACCTAAGAAGTAACTGAATTTGAATCACTTCAGTCTGGATGCATCAACTTTCCAACAGTTGGTCATTTCTTTTTCAGTCACCCTGTGGTTGTAGGGACGGCACACGTCGGCCAGTCTGCCCAGACTGAATTTATTTCTAACATATGGAGGGATTGCTGCATCTGACCCACACCTACGGACCAGAAAAACATGCAAACAGTGGTGTAGTCTAATGTATTGTAGTGGGTATATTGTACTATATATTTATGGGCCAGGATGGCGGGCATATTATAGTTAGGGGTCAGGGTGTCCTCCCCAGGGAAACTTGTCTGTTTAAAGACTAATTTCCTGCATTCTGACACACTTGTATGCAACAAATTACGGTTGAAATACCTTTATTTAACCTATGCAAGGAAAAAAGAGATGACAATTCAAAATATATCATAATTATTTTCAGTGTTGGGCAAGTTACTATTAAAAAGTAATTAGTTACAGTTAATAGTTACTTCTTCCACAAAAGTAACTAAATTAGATACTCAGTTACAAATTATGAAAGTAACAAGTTTCTTCAAAAAGTAACTAATGCTTTACTTTCAAGTAACTTAAAATACATGTGCATGTTCAATTATAATTGTAAATCTGAATATTATAATGAAATGGACTCTTAATACAGTACATTATTAACAGAAACTGTACACACATCTAAACTCTTTTAATGTTGCTGTGGGATAAAGTGAGACTAGCCTCCAATCAGATGCCAAATATATTATGTTTATATTGTGGCTCCATACAAATAACAATAGATGTTTTGGAACTTTTGATATTTTTTGCCCCTCAACAGGCCACAACTGGGCAAAATTAAATAATGTAAATAGTGAAGTGATTAGCTTCGGAGCGAGTAGCCTCTCTAGATTCATACTCAAAGAAACAAAGTGCCCCCCCTTGTGTTTTCTGACCCAATGGGAAATCTTTAGCAGGAAAAGTTACAACCCCCTGATTTCATAAGCCATACCTGACTCTCGTTGACTGACTCGCTTGTATTTGTTGTGCCCGACTATACGCGCTTTTGAACAGCCGCCCAACTCTACCTCTGATTGGCTTACCATGATATTTTACTCAACCTCAGCCAATCGTCAGCATTTATGCGCTTGTCTCGTGCACAGCCCACTAACCAAGGAAGAAAAGAAGTCTCTGCCTCTCGGCTCCGAGATGTCGTTGGTATGATGAAAAAAACGGCTTCAATTATAGTAACGCGCCGCATTTTTCGGCAATAACGGTAACGACGTTTTTGAGATGGGAAGAATAACCAATTAGATTACTCGTTACTGAAAAAAGTAACGCCCATAGTAACACCGTTATTCCCATCACTGATTATAAAGCAAAGTATATTGCGTTTTATTGCACATTTTTTGGGTACATGGAAATCCTGGAGCTTTCTTAGAGGGTATACTGCGTATACCTGCGTATCACGCAGACTACAATACTGCCTACAGATAACTTTGGGGATTCCTTTTTTTATGATCCTGTGCCAATAGGATTTTGAAAAAATGTTGGGTTTCTCAACAACAATTGTATGGATTGCCATGACATTTGCTACAAACAGTCCTAATCCCTGTGAATTGAACCCTACACACATTTGTGTAACCTTCAAGACAAACTGAAATAACTTTGTTGATTCCCTTGACTTTTCATCGAGTCAAGCTAAGTCAACCTTAAGCACATTAAAAAACAACCAATGTTGCCAGAGATTAGAATCATTTCAAATATATTTATATGGTGCAACTTTGTTGTTTGCAGTATTTGGTTTATGACTAAATATCTGCTAAACTAATGCTAATAAATTAACTCTGTTAATGACTCTGTATGTGTGTGTGTGTGTGTGTGTGTGTCTCCCACATTGATTGCGGTTCACTCACTCTGCTCCTCACGAAGAGTCTACAAGCCTCTTAAAGCTATAGTGTGGGGTTTCTGTCGCTCCCATGTATGGTTTTCATTTTAGGACATCCTCAGATCTCAGACTCAGATGTCAGACTCAAACAAAAGGCATTAAGTCACAGGTGCATCGAAGTAGCCTAAAAGTCAGTCTCAGAAAAAAGCTCTGTCCTCGTCAGACCAGACGGCCTCAGCATCAGAAGAACTGTGTCCTCTTCAGACCAGACGTCCTCAACATCAGAAGAACTGTGTCCTCTTCAGACCAGACGTCCTCAACATCAGAAGAACTGTGTCCTCTTCAGACCAGACGTCCTCAGCATCAGAAGAACTGTGTCCTCTTCAGACCAGAAGAGCATCAGCAAGCCTACGGGCGCCTCATGTAGCGGACCAACACCTTGCATGGCATCCATGCACTGGCGTCACCTATTTAAATGGGGAAATGAGAGGCAAATTTATCGTTGGATGAGTTGTTTTCAAGAATGCTTCAAATGAGCACGCAACCAGACAACATTCCAAGCAGCAATACTGGGACCCCGTTTTATAATGCTCAGTGGTGTTTTTTGCCTCCAACGTCGTCTTCCAGGCAGCTAAACCTAACCTTTACCCTAAATATAACCATTGCCGCGCCGCCTGGAAGGAGATGTTGGGGCAAAAAACACCAAACACCATTTTGTGTCACATTTATAATAATTCACGCAATCAGGTTCTGGGAAGAAAAAAAAATACTGGGAGCTAAGCAAACAGCCCCATTCCAAACGGGCACTGCACTAGTTTACTTAATGAACTTTGTGCTGTATTGAAGAAGACTTGAAACTAGCATCTGAGACCATAAACATGTCAGGAAAATGATTCCTCACTGAAACACACCAAGGACTGGCCTTTCCCATTTTTCCTTGTGTCCGGTCCCTTGTAATACCTTTCCTTTGTGTCTCATCAGCTAAAGAAATCACAACCCCTAGTGGCATTCTTCATTTAATCTAACCAGCTGGTTGGATAAGAGGACGACAATCCCCAGAGTGCTGCTGTGACAGTGGTACGGATTTACCTTGAGATTCATCATCAGATCACCTCTGTGCTTCATGCAAGACAGAAAATCTCAACTCCTGATGCTACAAAAGAATGGAGATTAGCTATTTTAGATGTCCTACTTGCACAGCTAAAGGTCATCTGAAGGAACCTTTTCTTTATGTATCCAATTTTTATTTTTACTCTTTAAATCTCACTCTAGATCTTTTTTTTTTCCATCAAATATGTGCATAAAAGACTACATATTAGAACAGCATTTTTCACTTGCACTGTAACAAATTAAACATAATTTACAGTAACTTACTGGCAACAATTGGCCAGTAAGTTTCTGAGAATTCTTTTTACAGTAAAGGTACCATTAACAATATTTTATGTATTCACTGCAAAATACAAAACAATTAAACACTGATTTTAGTTGTATTTACAGTATTGATTGTTTTACTGTAGAATACATATTGATTCAATACTGTGAATTCAATTGCATTTAAGGTGCTGGTTTATTTACTGTACAAATAAAAGTAGTTAAGCACTGTTTTTGTTTTTACTTTTTTACGGAGAGATTTTTTCCGCAGCAATGACCACGGGCAACAGGAAATTGAAAACAAACGCAATATCAAGACAGTTGTCCAACCAATTACAACAACTTTTTAGGAAACATGTTCATACAATATTTGTTACAGAGCCCTTCAAATGGTGAGTGTCCGGAGAAGTAGACAGCAGACAGCAGAACACTGAAAGCAAAGTGTAGTGCAGCAAAGCACAATCTTATTCCTTCCTTGCACTCTGGCTCTGCCCATCAGACAACAATTTTGGAAGAAAAAAAAAATAGTTACTAACCATCATTGTTCTATCCCCGTCACTGTGCAAACTACAGGAGACTTGGGCACACTTGACTGATGATCAAAATATATCACACCACCTGTACTGCTGGCCCCAACTATCCCCAAGAAAGGTATTCTACTAAATTGGAGAAAAAGAAAACAATAGGCTAATATCCGTTAAAGGCTAAATGTGTGTTAAACCATTGTGAATGAAGTATTGTGGTGCTGCAGAGATGTCCAGGCCTACAAATCCTATCCTACAGACAAATAAAAAAAATCTTTGTTTTGTACAGATCCTTGCAAAAATGTCACTATAAATCCCTTTTTCTTTTTTTCTCTTAAATGAAAATTATTCTCAGCTACGGTATATCGTATCGCAATAACAGTCAAAATAATCCCAATTAGATTTTTTCCTCATATCCTGCAGCCCTAATAAAAAGTATTTAAAACTTCTTAAATCTCTTGAGCTAATGCAATAACAAACTCCATTCAACACTAGAAATCAAATACACACTCACATATTGCTAAGAATATTGTTAGAAGAATATTTTTACTGTCACATAGTAATTTATTGAAATTTCTTTCTCCCCTCTCATTCCTATTTTATTTTTTCAATCATTTGCTTTCTACCAACCGTGCTATTTGTTTCTATCTGCTAGCACAAATATCATAAATGATTCAAATACCTTTATGGGCAAACTGACTCCACACAGCTGCTTCCCTACAACATTTATTCATCAAAAATCTTCTCCATGCACATCAACAATCCCTCTATTAAATATTCTTTATGCTGTTAACCTTATCCACCTCTACCTTCCTATCTATACAACACAACACTCCTAAACGTCTCCTAAAAACTGATGTTCCATTACAACGAAATTGCATTCTCACTTACGCTTTGAGGGAAATGTATATTTATGGGTATATTTATATATATTTATATAGTGGTCTTTGTTTTAAAACGGGGTTAACGATGTGAATTGAATTAAAACTGCAGGGTTAAGTACTCATACCGGCAAAGAACGAGATCCAGGGTACAACGGCAAATGGGTTTCCTCAGGAGGTGGTGGCGTTCTTAGAGATGGGTGAGAAGCTCAGTCATCCGAGAGGAGCGAGTAGAGCGCCTGCTCTTGCGTCGAAAGGAGCCAGTTGAGGTGGTTCAGGCATCTGGTAAGGATGCCTCCTGGCGCCTCTAGGGAGGGTTCCAGGCACGTCCAGCTGGGGGAGGCCTCGGGAAGACCCAGGACTAGGTGGAGAGATTATATCTCCAACCTGGCCTGGGAAGCCTCGGGATCCCCCAGTCGGAGCTGGTTGATGTGGCTCGGGAAAGGGAAGTTTGGGGTCCCCTACTGGAGCTGCTGCCCGCGACCCGATACCGGATAGCGGATGAAGATGGATGGATGGATGGATGGGTTAAGTATAGAATAAAATTACGTTAAAGTTACGTGTGTGTGTGTGTGGTGTGTGTGTATAGATATATATTCATTATAATATATATATATACACATATAACTATATATATGTATATATATTTATACACATACATATATACATATAGATACACACATACATATCCATACACACACACACACACACACGTTACGTACGTGATGTAGTTTAAGTTTAACTGTGTAAAGACATTTCCTGTGTGTGTTTTCTCCATGAATCCACACCAACCTCCTCCTTATAGTGACTTTCACAGACTTTGATTATTAAAAAAATAAAAAAATAATGTATCTGTGCACGTCAAAAACACACGCAATCCAAACATCCAAACATAATTGACAATGCTGTTTTGTTGTTGTTAGAACTAAATGTTCAGGAGACATGACATATATACTGCATAATGTCATTCCTGTGGTTTTGTTGTCCTGCCCAGGGAGATTGATGGATTCCCACCCAGGTAGATTGATTGATGGATTCCCGCCCGGGTAGATTGATTGAGACCCACCCAGGTAAATTGATTGAGACCCACCCAGGTAGACTGATTGATATCCGCCCAGGTAGCTTGAAACCTGCTTGGGTAGATAAAAATCTGAATTGCACCCACCCATCAACAATGTAATTTTCATTGCTGACCAGCGACCTTCCAAACTTTACATATAATAGATGTAATTTTTATCACATCATGTTTCATATGAACCAAGGTAGAAGAGTGAGCACCCAGACAATAATATGCCACAAAGTGGTTGTGAATCTTCAATACTTGAAATGGACTCATCGCTGCTGGTAACGGAATTCTGAGGTCAAGAAGAAGCTCACCACATGCTTGAAATATTACTACTTGGAAAGAGTTCTCTTCAGCATACATATACAGTACATCACATAATGAATATACACTCACCTATGGGATTATTAGAAACACCATACTAATACTGTGTTTGACCCACTTTTGCTTTCAGAACTGCCTTAATTCTACGTGGCATTGATTCAACAAGGTGCTGAAAGCATTCTTTAGAAATGTTGGCCCATATTGATAGGATAGCATCTTGCAGTTGATGGAGATTTGTGGGATGCACATCCAGGGCACAAAGCTCCCGTTCCACCACATCCCAAAGATGCTCTTTTGAGTTGAGATCTGGTGACTGTGGGGGCCATTTTAGTACAGTGAACTCATTGTCATGTTAAAGAAACCAATTTGAAATGATTTGAGCTTTGTGACATTATCCTGCTGGAAGTGGCCATCAGAGGATGGGTACATGGTGGCCATAAAGGGATGGACATGGTCAGAAACAATGCTCAGGTAGGCCATGGCATTTAAACGATGCCAAATGGGCACTAAAGGGCCTAAAGTGTGCCAAGAAAACATCCCCAACACCATTACACCACCACCACCAGCCTGCACAGTGGTAACAAAGCATGATGGGTCCATGTTCAATTCAATTTTATTTATAGTATCAATTCATAACAAGAGTTATCTCAAGACAC
>NC_045736.1:1220435-1220790 GCF_008692095.1 Etheostoma spectabile | reverse complement strand
AGAATTTACAAGGACCCAACAGTTCTAGTAGTCTCCTCCAGAGCAAGCAACAGTGTGAATGTTCTCATTCTGTTACGCCAAATTCTGACTCTACCATCTGAATGTCTCAACAGAAATCGAGATTCATCAGACCAGGCAACATTTTTCCAGTCTTCAACTCTCCAATTTTGGTGAGCTCTTGCAAATTGTAGCTCTTTTTTCCTATGTTAGTGTGGAGATGAGTGGTATCCGGTGGGGTTTCTTCTGTTGTAGCCCAGCCTCAAGGTTGTGCGTATTGTGGCTTCACAAATGCTTTGCTGCATACCTCGGTTGCAACGTGTGGTTATTTCAGTCAAAGTTGCTCTTCTATCAGCTT
>NC_045736.1:1220326-1220425 GCF_008692095.1 Etheostoma spectabile | reverse complement strand
GCCCATTCTCCTCTGACCTCTAGCATCAACAAGGCATGTTCCCAGGACTGCTGCATACTGGATGTTTTTCCCTTTTCACACCATTCTTTGTAAACCCTA
>NC_045736.1:1211528-1220305 GCF_008692095.1 Etheostoma spectabile | reverse complement strand
CCCAGTAATTGAGCAGATTGTGAAATACTCAGACCGGCCCGTCTGGCACCAACAACCAAGCAACTCTCAAAATTGCTTAAATCACCTTTTTTCCCATTCTGACATTCAGTTTGGAGTTCAGGAGATTGTCTTGACCAGGACCACACCCCTAAATGCATTGAAGCAACTGCCATGTGATTGGTTGATTAGATAATTGCATTAATGAGAAATTGAACAGGTGTTCCTATTAATCCTTTAGGTGAGTGTAGATGTGCACAACTCTTGCTATATCATCAGCTGCATTCAATAAGAGACATTTGAATCCCACATACACAGCGTCCTTTCTCAGTGACTACTCTCTAGCTCTTTGATTGAATATCAATCCGAGGCTGAACTAGTCCCTGATAAATGTTCCATTCCGTCCTAACAGTGATGTTTGCTGCTACCGTTCCCAGTTGTTTTAGGAAATTACTGAGCATTGCTTTTAAGAACGACACATTAGTCACTCTGTTTTTAGAGATTTCATTTTTCAGTATGAACCAGTGGGTTTGGGTTTAAGAGCCACAGGCATAGTATGACACACAGAAAGTATTTAGAGACAGAATAACATATTGGTTTAGGTCATTTGATGAATTTGACATGAGATGGAGCAGACTTATTCCTCAACTATCTGAGCTCGTATGCAATATTTAATATCCCCAGATCAAAACAGTGCAGAGACTTATGTTGTCTTAACAAGGTCTTCCATGTGATTGTAAGTCATCCAGAAGCATTTTAATCCAGCATTGGACTACAGTGTCTTTGTACAACAAACCTATAATTATAAATCCATGAACCATGTTATGTAATGTTCCACATCTCAGAAAGCGTCGTTCTGATTGTTAAGCAAATTAGAGCTAAAATCTAGGCCTTTCCAAAGAGGTCTTCTCTGCGGTCCTAGGCCTTCCAGATGTTTAGTAATCCAGCCTAGAGCTGCAGTGACTTTTTGAAAACTTTGCAGAGCGATAAATCCACTGTTTACTAGCCCCAGCCTTCTTGACTACTAGAATGTTGTCAGGTGAGTGTGTCGACCAATCAGAGACAGTCTTCCTGACTATCTTCAGCACAAATTTGGGAACACCTCTAAATAGTTTTATATTTGTATTAGTTACATTTCAAAATTTACATTTAGTTTTTTTCTTTTGTATTCATAGTCATAACAATTTATACATTCATGTGACATCCATGCAGCATACATATCCTGATAGCCCAGGATCTCCTTACACACATACACACACACACACACACACACGCACATGTACGCACACACACACGCACACACACGAAAAGTTTACACAAGGAGACCAAGTCAACCAAAGACTGGAAAAGATGGCTTAGACCTTGATTGCCACAACAACTTCATATGGCTATTTGTGTCAATGTAATTTCTAAAAATAATGCTGCTTTAAATTGGGGCATTTTCAGATAAAACTTTTTATCATCATCATTCATTATCGCACCATTGTGACAAAAAGAGAACAGAAGGCAAAGTCAGTGTTCATTCCTACCCTCACCTATGGTCATGAAGGCTGGGTCATGACCGAAAGAACGAGATCCAGGGTACAAACGGCCAAAATGGGTTTCCTCAGGAAGGTGGTTGGCGTCTCCCTTAGAGATAGGGTGAGAAGCTCAGTCATCCGAGAGGAGCTCAGAGTAGAGCCGCTGCTCCTTCGCGTCGAAAGGAGCCAGTTGAGGTGGTTCAGGCATCTGGTAAGGATGCCTCCTGGGGGCCTCCCTCCCTCCAACTGGGAGAAGGCTTCGGGGAAGACCCAGGACTAGGTGGATAGATCATATCTCCAACCTGGCCTGGGAACGCCTCGGGATCCCCCAGTCGGAGCTGGATCATGTGGCTCAGGAAAGGCAAGTTTGGGGTTCCCTGCTGGAGCTGCTGCCCCCGCGACCCGCGGACGAAGACAGATGGATGACATGAGATGGCAATTGCTTCAGTTAAGTAGCGCAAACATTTAACACCGTTGACATTCTTATATAGTTCTCCAACCATGTATTTTGTATTTTTATGTAGATCCATACTTCTGAGACATTACCCCTGCCCATAACAAAAACAAACTGTTACTACTGCAAAACTAAAAATCCTTGTGAAAGTCTGAAACTAAACTAAAACTAGCAAAAACATTTTAAAAACTAACTAAAACTTTAATGAAATTGAAAAAGTCCAAACTACAATGAAATCTAATTGAAAATTCAATAACAATACCTAGCTGTCACATATTGATTTAATTTGATTTAACATGTTAGCCAAAACAGGCGTGAAAACACATTTTCATGACAGTTGGCCTACTCAATCTAATTCGTGCATTTGATGCAGAGCGAGTTCTAAGTTTGGAGCAACTCCATCCGGTGCAGCACCTGCAGCTGACCCGTTTCTCTGCCCTATTTGGCACGTCGCCTTTCGTTTCAATAGAGTAGCAGAGAGAAATATGTGCTACAACAAAAACTGCCTTTTTGTGTGTCCTGGTAAAAGGAAGATCAATCTCACCATACACACGGGAGGATTTATTGAGCAAACGCCCCCAGCCTTGAAGTGATAAAAAGAGGGCCCAGCCCTTACCGAGTGCCAAGTTCTAACCAAGAAAGACAAGCAGAAAAAAAGGAGATATGCCTGTGGTGCCCTGATTTCCCTCGAGGAAAGATGAGGAGTCTGTGATACCTGCATATGTCAGCCACCGGCCCCTGCTGGGTCTGTGGAGATTGACCCGCACTGGGTGGAATCAATCACACTACAGTATCGGGTCTTCTATTTCGGGGCTGGAGAGCAAACAAAGAGCAAGAAGAATTTGCAGCGGTGGTCAAATGTAACCAAGTACATTTACTCAAGTACTGTACTTAAGTACCAATTCCACATACTTGTACTTAACTTGAGTCTTTTCTTTTCATGACACTTCCATTGCACTTTTTACTCCACTACATTCACCTGACATTTTAGTTTCTAGGTACAACTTTAGATTGTTGTTCAAAAAACAGTTTATAAAATACAAGGTTTTACTCTAAATTAAGCTACCCAACAATATAAGGGCCTACAAGTACGTTTGAAATTATGGACGATTGACAAAGAACAGTTTGGACTGTTTCCAGTTTTTCAAATGTGAGCATTTTCTGAATTGAGGACTTTACTTTCAATATTTTAGGTGCATTTTCCTGATGATAAACATACATACTTTGATTGAGTTACCTTTTCAATGCAGGACTTTTATATGTAAGAGTATTTTTATAGTGTGGTATTAGTGCTTTTACCATAGTAAATGATCTGAATACTTCTTTCACCACTGATCTGCCGTAAGTTATTTTGTTAGACTCACTTTCTTACTGGCTAAAGAAATAATGAGAACACCGGGAACTTTTCAGGGCTTTTCATCTTAATAACTCTATGTTGTTGCCATGGGTGAGCCTCTTCGAACTGTCTAAGTACGGCTGACAAATCTAATTCCAAACAAGGTGAACCCATTACAGTGCATACTGTGAAAGCAACGCGAGTCATGAGATAACACAACAACTTATATTCTGGGAAGCTTATTGTCCCTTTTGTATCTGTCCTGGAAAAATATACAAGGAGGTTTGCCCTGGTTACTGAACTGAAGCTATAAACAGTCCAGTGTCCAAGTGGTATCATGTATATCGCTTAGCTCAGACAAATAAAGTCAATTTTGGATTAAAAGACTACCAATAAAAATACTACTCATGGGTCTCAATTCAGATACTGTCTTTAGTACACTACACTGTGTAAACTATGTACTCACTTGTGGTCTCAAATTGCAAAGGGCACTCACTGGAAATGTTGATTGCATACATTCATTATCTTCTTCATGGTGAATTGCCATCGAAAAGGGCATCAATACCACCTATTGTCACCTGTAAAAATATAGAATAGACTTTGTCATTGCACAGGCTGTACAATGAGATTTTCTGTGCCGCACCTGAAGAACAATGTGTTCCTTCAGTATCTGAACTGGTCTCTCACTCTCTCTCGCACACACACACACACACACACACACACACACACACACACACACACACACACACACACACACACACCAGTTGCAACCACTGTAGCTTCCATTTTCACATGTTAAAAACAAAAGAAATACGTTGGCAGTCCCTTAGCTTCCACTGTGTAGCAAAGGTTGTGCGACCGTTGAGGGTGAGTAACGTCCAGCAGACAACACTCAACTTTTCAACCATTAAAACTGCACTATTGAGGTACTCACAGCGCATTTGTGTGTGAATTGAGACATCATCAAACTATAATTAAACCATAAATTCTATTGGATTGTTTGGAACATTATGTGCCAAAGTTTGTCCTAAGGTCTGACAATGGTGCTGATCCTGGGATTGACCGGGATCATCTTTCCAGCCTAAATGCTCTTGTTAATGGGCTGACGAGCACGTTTCTGTTAAGCTATAGTGCGTAGTTTCTGTTGCCCTCCCTTCAGGAATTCCAAGTAGTGACAACAACATTGTCGTGGATCCACATGACACAAGCCTTCCGTGATCGCGCATCACCCCCACCCCTCCTCCACGCAGTTGCACTTATCCTAGCCAATCAAGGAGGACATGGAGGATTAAAAAACATGGACTCTCTAGAACAGGTCATTCTGTTATCATTTTTGTCTTCTTCATCTCCAAAGCAGAAATGCTGTCATCCTTTCTCAGCTGTGACTTAAGAAGTATAACTCGAGCTTAAATCAAGCAATCATACATTCGCATTCCTAAGCCACAATGAAATTGCTTAAATTCTGGCCTAACATATGAGGCAGACTTTAAAAGCTGTAGCTGACAAATGAACACTGTGTGAGACAGTTACAAGACCCATTAGGCTCCAAACAGTACATAAACATGTTGAATCATTTAAAATCTTTTATATTATGTTTAGGTTATGCCGATGATGCTGAATTAGAAAGGGACTTTGGGAGGGAGTAGAGTAAGGGCTGAGTAGGAGGAAAAGCAGCATAGAGATCGACAGATGTTGGTAACGTTGGCACCAACCACAGCAAAACACTTACAGTGCAGCTTTATTGCAATATAACAAAATCAGTACCCCCAAAATGCCTGAATTATAGTCCCGTATGTATGTACAGTATGTGTGTCTGTCTGTATGTATGTATGTATGTATGATGTTGTGTTTTATTTCCTAACCAGCAGATACTGTAGGTGCACGATTATTCGAATTCAACATAAAAGATCGGTTTATATGGAAAAGATAGAATAGAATGTCTGCAACTGCAAAAAATAAAATAAAAATAAAATTCCATTCCAGAATTTTGGATAGTCACCATGGAAACGTTAATTGGTCATGTGACAAGGGCTGGCTAGGTTAATTGGCAGAACAGGTAGCCAAGTGACAGTAGTTTGATCCAATGGTAATCACAATTGTCAGATTGACAGCTCTCTAGCCCAATAGATTGGGGGAGATGGGGGAAATCATATTTCTGGGGGGGAGGTGCCACCCCGTGCCCCCCTTATAGCCCGTGTGACCTTTGTTTGAAATTTAACCTAAAATTCTACTATGCTAGATTTTCTATGTTGACTGCAACACTGATGTTACAAAGTGACACTGAATTACCATGGTGGTTGGAGACCATTAAGACACATCGGTTACACGTCAGTTAGAAGAGCCAGTTAAATTAACTTTGAAATGGTGCTTGGTTAAGTGGTTCCAAAAGAGGATCCAGGCTTTTTGTCACATTGTCAGTGTGAATAACATCAATTCCACGTCCAATATTAAGAGGTGTTTCAGCCCTAAGTTGGTACAGCAGCTCCTGAGGAAGAAATTAAGGACGTTTTGACAGTCTAGATATTTTTTCTTCACCAGCCAAACTTTCACTTCAGCTCTCTGCCATTTGGAAACTTTAAGTGAGCACTCATGTAGCACACAAGCTTGTCAGAGCTTGTGAGCTAGGAGACTGTCCATTTATATAAAAGTGTGGGTGTGAGGCATTGGGACTTAACTACAGACACACAAACGGGCTGAAAGCTGCAAATCAATAGGTGGTATTGGTATTTACCATGAATGTGTGTGTGTGTGTGTGTGTGTGTGTGTGTGTGTGTGTGTGTGTGTGTGTGCCATCATGGTAATATGTGGTCCTGGAGACACAACCGTGCATAATACAGTCACTAAACTTTACATGTACAACATGTAGTTGTAGACATCAAAATGAAGGCTGAGTTCAAAGACGGGTGGAGTCTAAGCAAGGGTGTAGGGAAGGGTCCTTGGCTTGACAGCAACTGAAGCTGTAAGAAGAGGACCTGGACCAAGTGTTTGGTCAATTACATAGGAAACAATGGATAATTATTAAACGTGATAAACAATTTTTTTTTAAATGTAGACAGTAAAAATAAAAATTGTGAAAGTCTGAAAAAGTGCTACAATTACCTAAGGTTGATATGCTTCCATATGTATATATATATCTACATACACTACCGTTCAAAAGTTTGGGGTCACCCAAACAATTTTGTGTTTTCCTGAAAAGTCACCTATTCACCACCATACGTTGTGAAATGAATAGAAATAGAGTCAAGACATTGACAGGTTAGAAATAATGATTTGTATTTGAAATAATTTTTTTTACATCAAACTTTGCTTTCGTCAAAGAATCCTCCATTTGCAGCAATTCCAGCATTGCAGACCTTTGGCATTCTGCTGTTAATTTGTTGAGGTAATCTGGAGAAATTGCACCCCACGCTTCCAGAAGCAGCTCCCACAAGTTGGATTGGTTGGATGGCACTTCTTGCGTACCATACGGTCAAGCTGCTCCAACAACAGCTCAATGGGGTTCAGATCTGGTGCTGCGCTGGCCACTCCTTACCATAGAATACCAGCTGCCTGCTTCTGCCCTAAATGGTTCTTGCACAATTTGGAGGTGTGTTTAGGGTCATTGTCCTGTTTGGATGAAATTGGCTCCAATCAAGCGCTGTCCACTGGGTATGGCATAGCGTTGCAAAATGGAGTGATAGCCTTTCTTATTCAGAATCCCTTTAACCTTGTACAAATCTCCCACCTTACCACACCAAAGCACCCCAGACCATCATATTACCTCCACATGCTTAACAGATGGCGTCAGCATTCTTCCAGCATCTTTTCATTTGTTCTGCTCGCTCCAAACGTTGTTCTTTGTGATCCAAACACCTCAAACTGGATTCATCCGTCCACAACACTTTTTGCTTCCATCTTCCTCTGTCCAATGTCTGTGTTCTTAGCCCATCTAATCTTTTTCTTTTTGGCCATTCTCAGATATGGCTTTTTCTTTGCCACTCTGCCCTGAAGCCCAGAATCCGCAGCCGCCTCTTCACTGTAGATGTTGCACTGTGTTTTGCGGGTACTATTTAATGAAGATGCCAGTTGGGGACCTGTGAGGCGACTGTTTCTCAAACTAGAGACTCTAATGTAAATATCTTTGCTCAGTTGTGCAACGCGGCCTCCCACTTCTTTTTCTATTCTGGTCAAAGCGCCTGTTTGTGCTGTCCTCTGAAGGGAGTAGTACACACCGTTGTAGGAAATCTTCAATTTCTTAGCAATGTCTCGCATGGAATAGCCTTCATTTCTAGGACAAGAATGACTGTCGAGTTCAGATGAAAGTTCTCTTTTTCTGCGCCTTTGAGCGTTTAATTGACCCCACAAATTTGATGCTCCAAAACTCAATCTGCTCAAAGGAAGTCAGTTTTGTAGCTTCTGTAACGACCTAAACTGTTTTCAGATGTGTGAACATGATTGCACAAGGGTTTTCTAATCATCAATTAGCCTTCTGAGCCAATGAGCACACATTGTACACTTAGAACACTGGATGATAGTTGCTGAAATGGTCCTCTAACACTATGTAGATATTGATATGTGTATAAGCGTATTTCTAAAGTTAACTAGTTTTAAAGTTATTTCATTGAAAAGTACAGTGCTTTTCCTTCAAAAATAAGGACATTTCAACCCCAAACTTTTGAACGGTAGTGTATATAACATACATACATACATATATAGACATATGTACATACATATATGTATGTACATGTTTACATACATATATTCTACATTTATACAGGTATATATAAATGTCTATTTTCAGAATTAAACCTAAGTATGGTATTCCTGAATTTATGTCATGTAACAACTTCAAAAGCACTTTCAGGAAGTAGACTAGACAACTCCGTGCAAATACATTTATCTTTTAAAGTCATCACACAGACGACAGACATTGAATATGATGAAATAGGCAGAGATCAGGGCGAGAGGCGACGAGGCCTTTACTCTCTCTCTATGGTTAAGAGGTAGCTGTTCTGGATAATGCAACTGGCACGCAATGCTGCCTCATGCTACTCATGGAGTCAGCTCTGATAGTTTGCTGCTGCGCATCACCGATATGTTTGGCTGGAGCTCCACATTGGATGCATCACGCTGTGCCTGCCACAACCCACTTATATATCATTCAGAAAGCTGTCAGCACTAAACCTGTTATTTATTCGGTTTTGCTGAGCAGAGGGGGTCAGTATTAACACCGATGTAATTGGACTGGGGGAGCACGACGCATTGACCATGCAAGACTAAACATCAATTAAATGCCTGATGTGCTTCTCTCTCATCTTCGCCCCTAATCCAGTTAATTTCAGAAACAAATACAAAAAGATGTGTGAGTGTAACGAGTCAGCATTAAAGAATCTTCGGGGTAAAAACAACAACGCAACAGCATTGGTTTAAGCAAAGGCTTTTACGGGGTTGGTTTTGATGTCTCATGTCACACCAAAGTCTGCAAGTGCCA
>NC_045736.1:1206189-1211503 GCF_008692095.1 Etheostoma spectabile | reverse complement strand
ATGCTGGGCTAATGAAAACGCACGGTGAAGAAGGAGCGTTGCCGTGCCCAGTGATGCGCTGCAGTTGTGTCCTATTAGAACGTATCCGGCCAATACCAACAGAGCAGATCCCCCACACAAGAGAAATCATCGAAAAGCTTTGTACAACAAACACTGTTACCGTTATTGAAGTAGACAGGTGCAAATTGGGTTTATGGGCCAAAGTAGAAAATTAAAAGAATGTAAGTTAAAGTGAATTCGAAAAGTCCATAAAAGCGGCAACGGCGACAGCTCAACCAATAACGGAATAGGAATCAAGGTGTAGCGGGTTGGTAGGCAATGCGGTCCGGGAGAAGCGCATGACAAACATGACCAGCAGGGCGGGTAAGAGAGATACTTTAAATAAATTTTGTGGTATTCTTAATCACGAATAGATACATGTCTTGTAATGTATCGAGGGGAATGGAGATATGAATAAAACTTTAAGTATAGAAAATGTCCGCGGGAGTCTTATTGAACTCGTCAGCAACTAATGGACAACTGTAAAGGGTTATTACAGGTGGGTGGGAGGGCAATCAATGTGTGATAGGGTACAAATAGTTGTTCGTCGAAGAGGGAGGAGAAAACAGACGCAGAGCTGCTGGCGATGAGCCTGAAAGAGGAGGTTTTTGATGAAAAAGGCCGTCAGTCCTGTGGATGGGTGACGACGTGATAAGTGCCGAACAATACCCAAGTACAAATTATCATTTGCAAATGACGACAGTAAAAGTGTCAAAACCGTATGAAGACATTGTAGAACTAATTAATACCAAAGAATTTGAGATTTGTGAGTGTCATAATAAGTGACAAAAATACTATATATAGTATATTTTTAGTAAGGTAACCTTTAAATATCATATTAGTTTCCCTATTGC
Organism: Etheostoma spectabile; assembly: GCF_008692095.1. Lineage (NCBI taxonomy): Eukaryota > Metazoa > Chordata > Actinopteri > Perciformes > Percidae > Etheostoma > Etheostoma spectabile. The sequence continues at coordinate 1,210,610 of NC_045736.1, read as the reverse complement.
TTATGGTCTCATAACAGCCTATGTCAGAATGCTGCGCCGCTTGGGTGGAGCGCTGAAGGAAATCATTGGTTCAATCAAAGAAGTGCATCACATCTAATAAATGTTAGCTGAGCGTCTTGGGCATTGTGACATAATTTGAGGCGCTTCTAGAAAAATGAGCTTGAGGTGAATAGTTGATTGCAGTCTATATGATTGCAGAACAAGTGGTAATAAAAACTAATGAAATGAATAACAGAAGTGTAGAATTGGAATATGCAGAGCTTATAAAAATCGGTGTGGGAGAAGGAAAAACAACGAAAGTTAGCTTTATGACTAAAACTGCAAATGGTGAGAATTTTACAGGGTATTTTTGATACATTGTTTATTCATACTAGTGCACCAGACAAACCATTAGACATTAATCAGACATGCATGATGCATGAGCTGCAGTGTTGAAGATTGCACTTTTGCATAAAAAACAATTGCATATAAATTAGGTTCTTAATTTATAGGTGCACAGCCTGAGAGTGCTGAATCTTGGGTGCATTGTGTCCAGCATACTTAATACAGACAATTGAGGTGAGCTAGTAAAGCAGCAATAGATATGCCGTCAGTGTCACCCAGTCATCGTCACGGCCGGATCAAACGCTTTTACTGAACGGTGCTGGAGTGAGAATCACGCATTACCAGCTCAGGGAGCCCAAAAAAAGCAGCCCTCTATCAAGAACCAATCACACAAGTCAGCTGAGTTCGTCGGTCATACAAGGTTAACGAGGAGAAAAACACCAACGAGATTTGCTCCTCTCTCAGAGTAAGCGCTTTTTGCTTAGTGCAGTGGGATCTTTTAGCTATTCATAGTGATTTTTGTGCAATTTAGAATTTTGGGCAAGCAATTACCTTCTGGAGAAGTGCATTCACACTACACCGCACACACACCGACAGCGACACAAACACAACACACAACACACACCACACACACACACACACAACACACACACACACACACAACCACACACACAACACAACAACTTCACAGGTTGGCAACAGCGAGTCCACCTTTCCTGTTTAATCAAACTGAAAAAAGTCAAACAAGTTTCTTAAACATGATGTGAGTAACAAAGTGGTAGAGTTGTCTAAAGCATGCATTGCAAACTAACTTACCAGAGAAACTATACATTAAATGCAGTCTCATGACCGACATGTTTCAAATGCCATTAATAAATATGGTTTGTAAGTTCCATCTATACGGGTAATGAACTATTCTCAGATAGCCAGACCCGAAGATACTGTTGAAACTTTAAAATGGTACAGCAGATCATGAATTTGACAATAAAATTCACCAACTGAGATGATTTCAACACTCTAGTATAATAGTGTACGAGTAGACTGGTACCGATGGCAAGGAAATAAGTGTGCATGAGGCCCCCTCAGCATCCAAAAATGAGGTTATTTTGTAACATTTGGACGCATCCACGGACCTGAATAATTTGGCGCAAGTCACCATAAATGCTGGCGAGCTGGAACAAAGCAAAAATGTGACGCACTTGGTTTGTTTATGCGATGGTGGTTCCGCCTGTTAAAACTAGACACTAAATAACTAGTTTGCTAAACACAACCCAAAGACCGGACTCTACACAAAATGCATGTAAATACCCAGCCATGGAAAGGTGCCAGCAAATGCCTCGTTCTGGGAAGTGTAGCAAATCCAACACGCTTGTTTTATCAGTCAACGGGGACAGCCATTCCCAATTGTTTCACAGCCTTTTGGTGGTTTTGCAAAAAAAAACGTTATAGATTGGAGTTGTATGTGAAAGTGATGTTAGAGGCCTGTCAAACTAAGGGAACCACCTTAGGGCCGGGAAATAATTTTATTAAATATGATAGATCTATTCAATTGAAAGTAACCATAAACTTGTTAGGAGAATATGAATCCAGTGACCGCAAATGTGCTGTAAATGTAGAAAGGGGCGATGTAGCAAGAGAGAAAAGAGAACATATAACATAAGGTTCTAACATAATTCGCCAGAGCCCAGGCAAAGAAAGTGGGATCAAGTTATGTATGCAAGTTAGTGACATGCGTGCTCATGAAGGGAGGGGCCCCCAAACACCCTATGTTGCCTTTAAATTAATCGCAAGAGTAAACCCGCTGATGGAATAAATATAATGTTAATAATATAAAGGTATGGAGAAAGACTAGATTAGAATAGAGAGTTTAAGAACACCATCCAATGCACCTATTTTCAGTAAGGGGCAGTGCCAAAACATGAACAGATACGACTAAGGAACCCTAAGTAAAGAGAAAAGATCTGAGACCCAGGGGGATGACTTCAACGTGTATTATTAAAAAAACCGACGGTGACCAACCGGGTGTTGAAAGCACAGAAACTAGAAGCTTATTTAAATGTAACCATTCCAATAGATATTTTTCCAATAAGGTCAATTGGGCAAGTGTAGGTACAAGAGGAAGTCAACTCTGGAATAGGACAGGGTGACACTGCACTTCTGCATGTGGCGTGATTCCAGCTCTCACAAAACCGGCCAGTAACCGCGGCCTATACCAAGTGTGGTCGGATTGGGGATAGAGAAAAAAAGCGGATGCTGTCCGCGCAGGATGAAGACTAAATGGCGAATGGTGCCGCGTATATTCCAACCTGTAGGGAGACCAAGGCAATAGCCTCCAACCTGGAAACGAACGGGCCAAGTGACTCAACTGATGCATGGAAAGGAAACCTAGTTGGAAATGATGGCAAGTTTTGGGGCTGCAAAACGCTTCAAGTGTACATATACAGTAGAAATAGGTATATACCTAGGGGATCCGCAAAGCGCGTGGATAAAAATTCTGGTCGTGTTCAGTTCGTGAGCTTATGTCCGATTTTTGAAGAGAAGTAAATCAGGGCTATGATGAAATGTTTTGATCAATCTGTCTTCACATAAAGTTTCCTTGGCCGACCAGCTGCGTCTACGTCCTCAACGTGGCCCACACATATTTTCAAGTGGTACCGTATAAAAATTGATGCTGGTATATTGAGAAGGGCCGGAGATGGGGGTAATAACGCAACGCCAAATATTGGTGTCGACATGCGATTAAATATAATCTTGTTGTGGTTGAGCCGGGTCAAACTTTATAATTTTGTAAATTAGAAAGCCATGAAAGAAATCTTAGGGGTAATAACGAGCATTTTAGTTTTACAGAGACACGGGGCATTAAATTGCACAAAACACGTATGTACCTATAAACCCAAGCCAGAGTTCAAACATTTTGGGGTCACCCGACAAACAATTTGTTGTTTTCGCATAAGAAAAGGTCACACTTATTCACACCATACGTTGTGTAAATTGAATAGAGAATCGAGTCCCAGACATTGACCACGGTTAGAAATAATGCTTTGTTAATTTGCAAGAGACATGGTTGTTGTGGTTTGCATTACACACTTTTCTGTCGTCAAACAATCGCTCCATGTGCAGCAATTCCAGCAATATGCAACTTGGCCATTCTATAAAACTGTTAATTTGTTGAGGTAAATCTGGAGAAATTAGACCCCCCGCTTCCAGCATCAGCTCAAGGAAGCAAGATTGATGGGTTGAGATGAGAGCACTTCTATGCGATACCATAACCGGTCCAAGCTCTGCCCCACACGCTCTTGGGTGCAGATACTGGGGACATGTAAGGGGGTGCGCTCGACCAACGGTAGAAAGGGAGAAAAGGACTCCATTCCCGGTTAGAACCCACAAGCTCCTTGCTGTCTGGGCGTGCTAGAAATAGTCGTTGCAAGAACAATGTTAGCAGGTGTGTGTGGTTTAGGGGGTCATGTGTGAGACCGTTTAAAGGATGAAATTGGCTCCAATCAAGCGCTGTCCACTGGGTATGGCATAGCGTTGCAAAATGGAGTGATAGCCTTTCTTATTCAGAATCCCTTTTACCTTGTACAAATCTCCCACCTTACCAGCACCAAAGCAACCACAGACCATAATATTACCTCCACCATGCTTAACAGATGGCGTCAGGCATCTTCCAGCATCTTTCATTTGTTCTGCGTCTCAAACGTTGTTCTTTGTGATCCAAACACCTCAAACTGGATTCATCCGTCCACAACACTTTTTTCAGTCTCCTCTGTCCAATGTCTGTGTTCTTTAGCCCATCTTAATCTTTTTTTTATTGGCCAGTCTCAGATATGGCTTTTTCTTTGCCACTCTGCCCGAAGCCCAGAATCCGCAGCCGCCTCTTCACTGTAGATGTTGACAATGGTGTTTTGCGGGTACTATTTAATGAAGATGCCAGTTGGGGACCTGTGAGGCGACTGTTTCTCAAACTAGAGACTCTAATGTAAATATCTTCTTGCTCAGTTGTGCAACGCGGCCTCCCACTTCTTTTTCTATTCTGGTCAAAGCCTGTTTGTGCTGTCCTCTGAAGGGAGTAGTACACACCGTTGTAGGAAATCTTC
>NC_045736.1:1202638-1206164 GCF_008692095.1 Etheostoma spectabile | reverse complement strand
CATGTGTTTGCTCATTGCTCAGAAGCTAATTGATGATTAAAACCCTTGTGCAATCATGTTCACACATCTGAAAACAGTTTAGGGTCGTTACAGAAGCTACAAAACTGACCTTCCTTGAGCAGTTGATGTTCTGGAGCATCACATTTGTGGGGTCAATTAAACGCTCAAAATGGCCAGAAAAAGAGAACTTTCATCTGAACTCGACAGTCTATTCTTGTCCTTAGAATGAAGCTTTCCGGCGAGACATGGCTAAGAAATTGAAGATTCCTACAACGTGTGTACTACTCCCCTTCAGAGGACAGCACAAACAGGCTTTGACCAGATAGAAAAAGAAGTGGGAGGCCGCGTTGCACAACTGAGCAAGAAGATATTTACATTAGATCTCTAGTTTGAGAACAGTCGCCTCACAGGTCCCCAACTGGCATCTTCATTAAATAGTACCCGCAAAACACCAGTGTCAACATCTACAGTGAAAGCGGCTGCGGATTCTGGGCTTCAGGGCAGAGTGGCAAAGAAAAGCCATATCTGAGACTGGCCAATAAAAGAAAAGATTAAGGGGCTAAAAGACACAACATTGGACAAGAAACTGAAAAAAGTGTTGTGAACGGATGAATCCAAGTTTGAGGTGTTTGATCACAAGAACAACGTTTGAGACGCAGAACAAATGAAAAGATCTGGAAGAATGCCTGACGCCATCTGTTAAGCATGGTGGAGGTAATATGATGGTCTGGGGTTGCTTTGGTGCTGGTAAGGTGGGAGATTTGTACAAGGTAAAGGGATTCTGATAAGAAAGGCTATCACTCCTTTGCAACGCTATGCCATACCCATTGGACAGCGCTTGATTGGAGCCAATTTCATCCACAACGGACAATGACCCTAAACCACCTCCAAATTGTGCAAGAACCATTTAGGGCAGAAGCAGCAGCTGGTATTCTATCGGTAATGGAGTGGCCACGCAGTCACCAGATCTGAACCCCATTGAGCTGTTGTTGGAGCAGCTTGACCGTATGGTACCAAGAAGTGCCCATCCAACCAATCCAACTTGTGGAGCTGCTTCTGAAGCGTGGGGTGCAATTTCTCTCAGATTACCTCAACAAATTAACAGCTAGAATGCCAAGGTCTGCAATGCTGGAATTGCTGCAAATGGAGGATTCTTTACAAAGCAAAGTTTGATGTAAAAAAAATCTTATTTCAAATACAATCATATTTCTAACTTGTCAATGTCTTGACTCTATTTTCTATTCATTTCACAACGTATGGTGGTGAATAAGTGTACTTTTCAGGAAAACACAAAATTGTTGGGTGACCCCAAACTTTTGAACGGTAGTGTAGTAGATTATATATACATATGGAACATATCAACCTTAGGTAATTGTAGCACTTTTTCAGACTTTCACAATTTTTATTTTTACTGTCTACATTAAAAAAAATTGTTATCACGTTATAATTATCCATTGTTTCCTATTAATTGACCAACACTGGTCCAGGTCCTCTTCTACAGCTTCAGTTGCTGTCAAGCCAAGGACCTTCCCTACACCCTGCTTAGACTCCACCCTCTCTTGAACTCAGCTTCATTTTGATGTCTACACTACATGTTGTACATGTAAAGTTTAGTGACTGTTATTATGCACGGTTGTGTCTCCAGGACCACATATTACCATGATGGCCACACACACACACACACACCACAACAAACACACACACACACCACACACACACACACACACACATTCATGGTAATACCATACCACCTATTGATTGCAGCTTTCAGCCCGTTTTGTGTGTCTGTAGTTAAGTCCCAATGCCTCACACCCACACTTTTATATAATGACAGTCTCCTAGCTCACAAGCTCTGACAAGCTTGTGTGCTAGATGCTACTTAAAGTTTCCAAATGGCAGAGGCTGAATGAAAGTTTGGCTGGTGAAGAAAAAATATCTAGACTGTCAAAACGTCCTTATTTCTTCCTCAGACTGCTGTACCAACTTAGGGCTGAAACACCTCTTAATATTGGACGTGAATTGATGTTATTCACACTGACAATGTGACAAAAAGCCTGGATCCCTTTTGAACCACTTAACCAAGCACCATTTCAAAGTTAATTTAACTGGCTCTTCTAACTGACGTTAACCGATGTGTCTTAATGGTCCTCCAACCACCATGGTAATTCTGTCACTTTGTAACATCAGTGTTGCAGTCACACTAGAAAATCTAGCATAGTAGAATTTAGGTTAATTTTCAAACAAAGGTCACACGGGCTATAAGGGGGGCACGGGGTGGCACCTCCCCCCCAGAAATTGATTTCCCCCCATCTCCCCAATCTATTGGGCTAGAGAGCTGTCAATCTGACAATTGTGATTACCATTATCAAACTACTGTCACTTGGCTACCTGTTCTCCAATTAACTAGCCAGCCCTTGTCACATGACCATTACGTTTCCATGGTGACTATCCAAATTCTGGAATGGAATTTTATTTTTATTTTATTTTTGCAGTTGCAGACATTCTATTCTATCTTTTCCATATAAACCGATCTTTATGTTGAATCGAATAATCGTGCACCTACAGTATCTGCTGGTTAGAAATACAAAACCACATCATACATACATACATACAGACAGACACACATACTTACATACATACGGGACTATAATACAGGCATTTTGGGGGTACTGATTTGTTATATTGCAATAAAGCTGCACTGTAAGTGGTTTGCTGTGGTTGGTGCCAACGTTACAACATCTGTCGATCTCTATGCTGCTTTTCCTCTACTCAGCCTTACTCTCACTCCCTCCCAAAGTCCCTTTCTAATTCAGCATCATCGGCATAACCTAAACATAATATAAAAGATTTTAAATGATTCAACATGTTTATGTCCTGTTGGGAGCCTAATGGGTTCTTGTACTGTCTCACACAGTGTTCATTTGTCAGCTACAGCTTTTAAAGTCTGCCTCATATGTTAGGCCAGATTTAGGCAATTCATTGTGGCTTAGGAATGCGAATGTATGATTGCTTGATTTAAGCTCGAGTTATCTTCTTAAGTCACAGCTGAGAAAGGATGACAGCATTTCTGCTTTGGAGATGAAGAAGACAAAATAACAGAATGCCTGTTCTAGAGAGTCCATGTTTTTTAATCCTCCATTCCTCCTTGATTGGCTAGATAAGTGCAACTGCGTGGAGGAGGGGTGGGGTGATCGCGATCAGGAAGGCTGTGTCATGTGAGCCACGACAATGTTGTTGTCACTACTTGGAATTCCTGAGGAGGGCAACAGAAACTACGCACTTAAGCTTAACAGAAACGTGCTCGTCAGCCCATTACCAAGAGCATTAGGCTGGAAAGATGATCCCGTCAATCCAGGATCAGCACCATGTCAGACCTTAGGACAAATTGTACCATTAGAACACTGGAGTGATAGTTGCTGGAAATGGGTCTCTATACACCTATGTAGATATTGATATAGTGTATATAGCGTATTTCTTCAAAGTTAAGACTAGTTTAAAGTTATTTTCATTGAAAAGTACAGTGCTT
>NC_045736.1:1193491-1202613 GCF_008692095.1 Etheostoma spectabile | reverse complement strand
ACAGTGGGTACGGAAAGTATTCAGACCCCTTTAAATTTTTCACTCTTTGTTTCATTGCAGCCATTTTCCAAAATCAAAAAGTTCTTTATTTTTCTCAGTATGAACACACTCAGCACCCCATCTTGGACAGAAAAAACAGAAATGTAGAAATTTTTGCAAATTTATTAAAAAAGAAAAACTGAAATATCACATGGTCATAAGTATTCAGACCCTTTGCCGTGACCCTCATATGTAACTCGTGCTGTCTATTTCTTCGTGATCATCCTTGAGATGGTTCTACACCTTCATTGGAGTCCAGCTGTGTTTGATTATACTGATTGGACTTGATTAGAAAGCCACACACCTGTCTATATAAGACCTTACAGCTCACAGTGCATGTCGAGCAAATGACAATCAGGTCAAAGGAACTGCCTGAGAGCTCAGAGACAGAATTGTGGCAAGGCACGATCTGGTCAAGGTTACAAAAAATTTCTGCTGCACTTAAGGTTCCTAAGACACAGTGGCCTCCATAATCCTCAAATGGAAGACGTTGGGACGACCAGAACCCTTCCTAGAGCTGGCCGTCCGGCCAAACTGAGCTATGGGGAGAAGAGCCTTGGTGAAGAGGCAAAGAAGAACCCAATGGTCACTGTGGCTGAGCTCCAGAGATGCAGTCGGAGATGGGAGAAAGTTGTATTAGTCAACACACTCACTGCAGCAATCCACCAGTCGGGGCTTTATGGCAGAGTGGCCCGACGGAAGCCCTCTCCTCAGTGCAAGACACATGAAAGCCCGCATGGTTTGCTAAAAACACCTGAAGGACTCCAAGATGGTGATAAATAAAATCCTCTGGTCTGATGAGACCAAGATAAACTTTTTGGCCTTAATTCTAAGCGGTATGGTTGGAGAAAACCAGGCACTGCTCATCACCTGTCCATACAGTCTCAACATGAAGCTGGTGGTGGCAGCTCATGCTGTGGGGGTGTTTTTTCAGCTGCAGGGACAGGACGACTGGTTGCAATCGGGGAAAGATGAATGCGGCCAGTACAGGGATAATCCTGGACGAAAACCTTTTTTCCAGAGCTGCTGGACCTCAGACTGGGCCGAAGGTTTACCTTCCAACAGACAATGACCCTAAGCACACCGCTAAAATAACGAAGGAGTGCTTCACAACAACCCGGGCTGTTCTTGAATGGCCCAGCCAGACCCTGACTTAAACCCAATTGAGCATCTCTGGAGAGACCTGAAAATGACTGTCCCCACGTTTACCTCCATCCAACCTGAAGAACTGGAGAGGATCTGCAGGAGGAATGGCCGAGGATACCCAAAATCCAGATGTGAAAAACTTTTGTTTGCACTCTTTCCCAAAACGACCCTGGCTGTATTAGATCAAAGGGTGCTTCTACTAAACTGACAAAGGGTCTGAATACTTATGACCATGTGATATTTCGTTTTTGTTTTTTAATAAATTGCAAAAATTTCTAAATTTCTGTTTTTTTTCTGTCAAGATGGGTTGCTGAGTGTACATTCTGAGAATAAAATGAACTTTTTTTTGATTTTTGGAAAAGGCTGCAATGAACAAGAGTGAAAATTTAAAGGGTCTAATACTTTCCGTACCACTGTATGTATTATGTATGTATATACACTACCGTTCAAAAGTTTGGGTTGAAATGTCCTTATTTTGAAGGAAAAGCACTGTACTTTTCAATGAAATAACTTTAAACTAGTCTTAACTTTGAAGAAATACGCTATATACACTATATCAATATCTACTAGGTGTATGAGACCCATTTCCAGCACTATCACTCCAGTGTTCTAAGGTACAATGTGTTTGCTCATTGGCTCAGGCTAATTGATGATTAGAAAACCCTTTGCAATCATGTTCACACATCTGAAAACAGTTTAGGTCGTTACAGAAGCTACAAAACTGCCTTCCTTTGAGCAGATTGAGTTTCTGGAGCATCACATTTGTGGGGTCAATTAAACGCTCAAAATGGCCAGAAAAAGAGAACTTTCATCTGAAACTCGACAGTCTATTCTTGTCCTTAGAAAGGAAGGCTATTCCATGCGAGACATTGCAAGAATTGAAGATTTCCTACAACGTGTGTACTACTCCCTTCAGAGGACAGCACAAACAGGCTTTGACCAGAATAGAAAAAGAAGTGGGAGGCCGCGTTGCACAACTGAGCAAGAAGATATTACATTAGAGTCTCTATTTTGAGAAACGTCGCCTCACAGGTCCCCAACTGGCATCTTCATTAAATAGTACCCGCAAAACACGTGTCAACACTACAGTGAAGAGCGGCTGCGGATTCTGGGCTTCAGGGCAGAGTGGCAAAGAAAAAGCCATATCTAGACTGGCCAATAAAAAAAGATTAAGATGGCTAAAGAACCAGACATTGGACAGAGGAAGACTGGAAAAAAGTGTTGTGGACGGATGAATCCAGTTTGAGGTGTTGGATCACAAAGAACAACGTTTGAGACGCAGAAACAATGAAAAGATGCTGGAAGAATGCCTGACGCCATCTGTTAAGCATGGTGGAGGTAATATGTGGTCTGGGGTTGCTTTGTTGCTGGTAAGGTGGGAGATTTGTAAGGTAAAAGGATTCTGAATAGAAAGGCTATCACTCCTTTTGCAACGCTATGCCATACCCAGTGGACAGCGCTTGATTGGAGCCAATTTCATCCTACACAGGACAATGACCCTAAACACACCTCCAAATTGTGCAAAACCATTTAGGGCAGAAGCGGCACTGGTATTCTATCGGTATGGAGTGGCCAGCGCAGTCACCAGATCTGAACCCCATTGAGCTGTTGTTGGAGCAGCTTGACCGTATGGTACGCAAGAAGTGCCCATCCAACCAATCCAACTTGTGAGCTGCTTCTGGAAGCGTGGGTGCAATTTCTTCTCCAGATTACCTCAACAAATTAACAGCTAGAATGCCAAAGGTCTGCAATGCTGGAATTGCTGCAAATGGAGGATTCTTTGACGAAAGCAAAGTTTGATGTAAAAAAAATCTTATTTCAAATACAAATCATTATTTCTAACCTTTCAATGTCTTGACTCTATTTTCTATTCATTTCACAACGTATGGTGGTGAATAAGTGTGACTTTTCAGGAAACACAAATTGTTGGGTGACCCCAAACTTTTGAACGTAGTGTATGTAGATATATATATACATATGGAAGCATATCAACCTAGGTAATTGTAGCACTTTTTCAGACTTTCACAATTTTTATTTTACTGTCTACATTTAAAAAAATGTTTATCACGTTTAATAATTATCCATTGTTTCCTATGTAATTGCCAAACACTGGTCCAGGTCCTCTTCTTACAGCTTCAGTTCTGTCAAGCCAAGGACCCTTCCCTACACCCTGCTTAGACTCCACCCGTCTTTGAACTCAGCCTTCATTTTGATGTCTCAACTACATGTTGTACATGTAAAGTTAGTGACTGTATTTGCACGGTTTGTGTCTCCAGGACCACATATTACCATGATGCACACACACACACACACACACACACACACACACACACACACACACCAACACACCACCACACACACACACACACACACATTCATGGTAATACCAATACCACCTATTGATTGCAGCTTTCACCCGTTTGTGTGTGTCTGTAGTTAAGTCCCATGCCTCACACCCACACTTTTATAAATGGACAGTCTCCTAGCTCACAGCTCTGACAAGCTGTGTGCTACATGAGTGCTCACTTAAAGTTTCCAAATGGCAGAGAGCTGAAGTGAAAGTTTGGCTGGTGAGAAAAATATCTAGACTGTCAAACGTCCTAATTCTTCCTCAGAGCTGCTGTACCAACTTAGGCTGAAACACCTCTTAATATTGACGTGGAATTGATGTTATTCACACTGACAATGTGACAAAAAGCCTGGATCCTCTTTTGGAACCACTTAACCAAGCACCATTTCAAAGTTAATTAACTGGCTCTTCTAACTGACGTGTAACCGATGTGTCTTAATGGTCTCCAACCACCATGGTAATTCAGTGTCACTTTGTAACATCAGTGTTGCAGTCAACATAGAACTAGCAAGTAGTTTTAGGTTAAATTTCAAACAAGGTCACACGGGCTATAGGGGGGCACGGGGTGGCACCTCCCCCCCAGAAATAGATTTCCCCCATCTCCCCCAATCTATTGGGTAGAGCTGTCAATCTGACAATTGTGATTACCATTGGATCAACTACTGTCACTTGGCTACCTGTTCTGCCAATTAACCTAGCCAGCCCTTGTCACATGACCATTAACGTTCCCTGGTACTATCCAAAATCTGGAATGGAATTTTATTTTTTTTTATTTTTTGCAGTTGCAGACATTCTATTCTATCTTTTCCATATAAACCGATCTTTTATGTTGAATTCGAATAATCGTGCACCTACGTATCTGCTGGTTAGAAATAAAACACACTCATCATACATACATACATACAGACAGACCCACATACTGTACAACATACGGGACTATAATCGATATTTGGGGGCTGATTTTTGTTATATTGCAATAAAGCTGCACTGTAAGTGTTTTGCTGTGGTTGGTGCCAACGTTACCACATCTGTCGATCCTATGCGGCTTTTCCTCCTACTCAGCCCTTACTCTACTCCCTCCCAAAGTCCCTTTCTAATTCAGCATCTCGGCATAACCTAAACATAATATAAAAGATTTTAAATGATTCACATGTTTATGTACTGTTTGGAGCCTAATGGTCTTGTACCTGTCTCACACAGTGTTCATTTGTCAGCTACGCTTTTAAAGTCTGCCCATATGTTAGGCCAGAATTTAAGCATTTCATGTGGCTTAGGAATGCGAATGTTGATTGCTTGATTTAAGCTCGATTATACTTCTTAAGTCACAGCTGAGAAGGATGACAGCATTTCTGCTTTGGAGATGAGAAACAAAAATGATAACAGAATGACCTGTTCTAGAGAGTCCATGTTTTTTAATCCTCCAGTCCTCCTTGATTGGCTAGGATAGTGCAACTGCGTGGAGGAGGGGTGGGGGTGATGCGCGATCACGGAAGGCTTGTGTCATGTGGATCCACGACAATGTTGTTGTCACTACTTGGAATTCCTGAAGGGAGGCAACAGAAACTACGCACTATAGCTTAACAGAAACGTGCTCGTCAGCCCATTAACAAGAGCATTTAGGCTGGAAAGATGATCCCGGTCAATCCCAGGATCAGCACCTTGTCAGACCTTAGGACAAACTTTGGCAAATAATGTTCCAAACAATCCAATAGAATTATGGTTTAATTATAGTTTGATGATGTCTCAATTCACCACAAATGCGCTGTGAGTACCTCAATAGTGCAGTTTTAATGGTTGAAAAGTTGAGTGTTGTCTGCTGGACGTTACTCACCCTCAACGTTCCGCACACCTTTGCTACACAGTGGAAGCTAAGGGACTGCCAACGTATTTCTTTTGTTTTTAACATGTGAAAATGGAAGCTACAGTGGTTGCAACTGGTGTGTGTGTGTGTGTGTGTGTGTGTGTGTGGTGTGTGTGTGTGTGTGTGTGTGTGTGGTGTGTGTGTGTGTCGAGAGAGAGTGAGAGACCAGTTCAGATACTGAAGGAACACATTGTTCTTCAGGTGCGGCACAGAAATCTCATTGTACAGCCGTGCAATGACAAAGTCTATTCTATATTTTCCAGGTGACAATAGGTGGTATTGATGCCCTTTTCGATGGCAATTCACCATGAAGAAGATAATGAATGTATGCAATCAACATTTCCAGTGAGTGCCCTTTGCAATTTGAGACCCAAGTGAGTACATGTTTACACAGTGTAGTGTACTAAAGACAGTATCGAATGAGACCCATGATAGTATTTTTTGGTAGTCTTTTAATCCAAATTGACTTTATTTGTCTGAGCTAAGCGATATACATGATCCACTTGGACACTGGACTGTTTATAGCTTCAGTTCAGTAACCAGGGCAAACCTCCTTGTATATTTTTCCAGGACAGATACAAAAGGGACAATAAGCTTCCCAGAATATAAGTTTTGTGTTATCTCATGACTCGCGTGCTTTCACAGTAGCACTGTATGGTTCACCTGTTTAACATACATATATAGACATATGTACATACATATATGTATGTACATGTTTACATACATATATTCATACATTTATATACATGTATATATAAATGTCTATTTTCAGAATTAAACCTAAGTATGGTATTCCTGAATTTAATGTCAGTGTAACAACTTCAAAAGCACTTTCAGGAAGTAGACTTAGACAAACTCCGTGCAAATACATTTATCTTTTAAAGTCATCAACAGACGACAGACATTGAAATGGATGAAAGATAGGCAGGAGATCAGGGCGACGAGGCCTTTACTTCTCCTTATGGTTAAGAGGTAGCTGTTCTGGATAATGCAACTGGACGCAATGCTCCATGCTACTCATGGGAAGTCAGCTCTGATAGTTTGCTGCTGCATCACCAATCTGGAGCATCACAGCTGATGCTCTGCCAACCCACTTTATAAATCATTCAGAAAGCATGTCAGCACTAAACCCTGTTATTTCGGTTGCTGAGCAGGGGGTCAGTATTAACACCGATGTAATTGGACTGGGGGAGCAGCGGCATTGACAATGCAAGACTAAACATCAATTAAATGCCTGATGTGCTTCTCCTCATCTTCGCCCCTAATCCAGTTAATTTCAGAGAACAAATACAAAAAGATGTGTGAGTGTAAAAGAGTCAGCATTAAAGTCTTCTGGGGTAAAAACAAACAACCAACAAGCATTTGGTTTAGCAAAGGCTTTCGGGGGATGGTTTTGATGTCTCATGCCGGGTAAATCCTAATACACAAAGCTCTTTTGAAGCACAGTGCAACTTTGCCCACATATGGAGTCTGCAGAGTTTCTGTAATAAAGTGTGTGCACCGAGTTCTCTACATTCTGCCGGGCAGATACATTGAAGTTTGCTATAATTAGCAAGTTTGCTGATGTCATTTGTCCCCGCAAAAGTCTGCCCAACATACTATGCAAAATATAATATTTGCTGACTTGGCTAGTGGTTAGAAATGGGAAGGTTGTGCACCAAGAGAACAGGCATTTTGACTCTTTCTTCTACTTATTTTTATTTGTCCATTGCTGTGTTTCTTTAGCCTGGCTCCGCCCTCCTATGTACTTACGCTCAATTTTCATTTCCCTTCAGTACTACGTCTGGGTTTGAGGTATAATATTGGATTTTCTCCAGCCAAATTTTTGGCGGTCCAATCAGCGAACAGAGGGAGTGGCTGAGAACAATGACGTTCAGGCCGTGCGCTAGACTTGTAGTTCCGTAATGGCGACGGAGAAAGATTTGAGCGAAGCCATTCAACCCTATGTGGCAACGCTGCCGAATATCCAGAAGTTAAAGCCTGAGCAAGAAGAATCTTTGCTGAGTTGTGATAGTGGCAATGATGTTGTGGGTTCGGGAAAAGTTAGATTTTCCAGCTCGCTCCGTTAGTGGTGAAGGAGTTAGCTAAGGCAAACGCTAGCAATGATACTGCTAAATATAAGCCTTGTCGGTCTCATTACATAAGTAAGTAAAATTTATTTGTATAGCACTTTTCTCAGATGAAGATCACAAAGTGCTTCACAACAAAAGGAAACATTTAACAACTCTCATAAATACAATACATCACAAAAAACAGAAGAATAACACGTACACATAAGACCAGCCTAACCACCCTACAATCTAGTTAAAAGCCTCTTTAAAAAGCAGAGATTTCAACTGAGTTTTAAAGTTTACCACACAATCTAAGCAGCGCATAGAAGGAGGCAAAGCGTTCCACAACCTAGGTGCAACAACTTGAAATGAGCGGTCCCCCCTAGTTTTAAAATGTGTAAATGGGGCAACTAATAGTCTCTGGCCTGTTGATCTCAGACTACATGAGGATGTACGCAGCTGTATCAGGTCAGAGATGTATGGGGGGGCCTGTCCTTGTAGGGCTCTAAAAGTTAGGACCAAAATTTTGAAGTGCATTCTAAATATCACTGGTAACCAATGAAGTGAAGCTAAAACTGGAGTAATATGTGCCTTTTACTCGTATGGGTTAAAAGCCTAGCAGCAGAATTTTGGACAGTCTGGAGACGACAAAGATCCTTCTATTAAGGCAATAAAAAGACTGTTCAATAGTCTAAGCGAGACGAGATAAAGCATGAATGATCATCTCCAACATCGGCTTTGACACCAAGGCTCTTATCTTTGAAATGTCCTTAATTGAAAGAAACAGTTTTAATAAGTTGTTTCGAGTGTTTCTCAGAGACATGGCCGCATCAAAAACAACACCTAAGCTCCTGAGACTGGGCTGAACAGACAAACCTAAGTCACCAATGTGTTTCTTAATCTGAGGGATGCTCTGCTCCGGAGCAATAATTAAAGTTTTAGTCTTGGCTGAGTTCAACATTAAAAAGTTGTCATTTAGCCACTGCTTGATCCTGCTCAGACAATTCATTAAAGCTGACAGTTTAAATAACTCAGTAGGCTTAAAGGAACAGTTAACTGAATGTCATCTGCATACAAGTGATAAGAGACATCCTGAAACGGCTTATTATCTGTCCGAGGGAATATATACAGAAGGAAAAGATCGGTCCAGGAGAGAACCCTGAGGAACACCACTCGATAAACCTGCAGTATCTGACATGTTCTGATTTATATAGACACTAAAACTTCTACCAGTAAGGTAAGATGAAAACCATTTCAGAGCTTATCCAGATCCTAATAGAGCCTGAAGTTATTAAGCATAATATGTGATCAATAGTGTCAAAGGCAGATGTAAGGTCCAACAAAACACTGTATGCTTCCAGAATTAGCAGACATCAAATATCGCTTGAAACTTTCACAGTGCAGTTTCCGTAGAATGTTTTTTCGGAAACCTGATTGATATTATCAAAAATACATTTATCTCTAAGAAAGAAGTAGCTGCTCTGCTACCACTTTCTCTAGAATCTTTGCCATGAATGGGAGTTTAGATAAAGGTCTATAATTTGAAGGTTGCAATGGGTCTAAACTAGGCTTTTTAAGAACAGGTTCAACAATAGCATGTTTGAAAAAGTCAGGAAACACCCCAGTTAAAAGAGAAGTATTAATCATTTCTACAACACAGGGGCCAATACTATCA
>NC_045736.1:1192726-1193475 GCF_008692095.1 Etheostoma spectabile | reverse complement strand
GCATAGTCGGGAGAACATCACTCTGGCCATAAGAGGGCTTCAGCTTATCTAGTAGAGTAGTAACATCGAATAATGACACAAGTTTAAAAGAGAAACACGGATAGGAAAAAGCCAATGTACAGGCCTTGTACGCAGGGGGTGGTGAAATGCTAGCTCTGATATCCTTAATTTTTCCAACAAAGAAGTTAAGGAATACATTACTATTTGACAGAGAGAGCACCGCAATTTGAGAAACAGATGGAGAAACAATAGAGTTAATAGAATCAAATAAGAATTTGGGTTTTTTCTTGTTAGACGATATTAGCTGAGAGAAGTAGTTAGTTCTAGCATTCTTCAGGAGTTCATTTAGATAAGCAGTTAATTCCCTAAGATAGAGCCTGTGGACTTCGAGTTTAGTTGTTTTCTATAAGCGCTCCATTTTCCGACGTTTACTTCTAAGGCTCTGAATAGATGAATTAATCCACGGGCAGGGCTTTTTAACAGACACAATGTTTGATTTCATAGGAGCCACTTCATCTAGAATTGTTAAACATTGGCTGTTAAAAGACTCCACACACACATTTACATCACTACAACCTCTTAGCTGGCATGGATCAAACAAGATAGAAAACTTCCCCGCAACATCCTGGTTAAAAACTCTCCGCTGAGCCTTAATCCTCAGAGGCGGGGGGTCCCATGGTAAGTTTAAGTTAAAGAAAACACAACTTTGGTCACTCACATGGACATCCTTCACACTCACATTTACTATC
>NC_045736.1:1192610-1192716 GCF_008692095.1 Etheostoma spectabile | reverse complement strand
ATGAGAAAACAAGGTCCAGGGTGTGCCCCTTTAAGTGAGTAGGGCCTGAGACATATTGCGTAAAGTTAAAAGAATCAGTGATAGATATGAGGTCTGTAGCTGCAAT
>NC_045736.1:1177469-1192600 GCF_008692095.1 Etheostoma spectabile | reverse complement strand
TCATCAATATGAAGATTAAAATCTCCAATAATGAAAACTTTCTCCAGCTTGATTATAGAGGTTAGTAAATCAGTAAAATCAGTAAGGAAGATACCTGCAGGGCCAGGAGGACGGTAAATTAACACACAATAAAATATGTTAACAGAACCGACCTTAATCATCTGTGACTCAAAAGAGGAAAATGTTTGACAGTGGATTCCTCTGCATAAAAAACTGTCTCGATACACAACAGCAAGGCCGCCACCTCGGCGAACCGTTTGAGGTGTCCCAATCACTGAGCAACCTGCAGGGCAGAGCTCATTTAAGTGTACGGCTTCCTTATCCTTTTGCCATGTTTCTGTGAGGAACATAAAATCCATCTTTTCCGTGAAGATAAGATCGTTGATGGCATGCACCGTGTGGGTGTGTGGACAATTATAGAATACTTCCATAGCACTAATAGGTCAAAAACTTCACAGGGAACCTTTAAACACATAATTAAAAAGGACATGATACTATATTGTATATTGTCAATGAATGATATTTTGAACCCACACATGACCACCTCTGTACTCATACCATCATCTTGGGCTGTCAAATGCACAACACTAGCCAGTGTTGGGAGTAACTAGTTACATGCAACAACGTTACGTAATTTAATGACAAAATAAAACCGTAACTAATCCATTACAGTTACTGAGAAAAGAATGTTTAATTAATCTACAGTTACCAATAAAAAAAAGGTCATCATTACATTGTGTGTAGTCTATATACACGGCGTTGTACTTCCAGGATTGCTCTGGTGCCGCTGGAAATTCCTTTGTATGTTTTTGGCTGGACGTCTGTTACCTTCTTTCTTTGTGTTGGCATTCTAAACTCCGGTGGATTTCTGAGGACTATGGTTACCTGGTTCTCAGATCTCTGCTGGGTAAATCCAGACATCTAGCTAGATTATCTGTCCAATCGGAGTCTTCTGTTGCATGACTAGTTTTGAATAATTGTAAAAAAAGCCAATGAACCAGAGCACGCTTTTCTCCCATCCCAGAATGAATGCTGTGGGGGCTAGCCAAACCCTCCTCCACAGCGCTGTAGAGGAAGGTCTAGCAATGCGAGACTCCATCGGGGGTTGCATCTGAATATTTTCAGTAAAAACCTACGCTATATGTTGAATAGTAGTAATTGTGTTGCTTTGCATGTTCATTTGCATGATGTCTTCTTTTGCCATGCCCAGCCACAGCCGTTTAGGAATGTTTGATAATATTCTGATGTTTCCGACTGGTTCTCCTGTTTGAATTTGCCTCGCACCTGTTCAACTGCCTCTGAAGCTGTCCAAGATTCGCCACTGTCTACGTATAAGATGTGTAACAGTGCACAGCTGTCAATCATGATGTTTCACTCCGTTTCTCATTTTGCAACAAGTAACACAAGTTACCAGTTGTCATACGTTTGACTTGAATTATCCATTAGCTATCCAGTCCCAGTTATTTTTATTGAACTATTAAAAACTTTTAAAAAGAATTCTGCTTTTAACGTTGGTGCAGTTGGACAAAGTCCTGATATAATGTCCTGCAGTGTCTCCCCCACTATAGAGTAACACAATGAATGGCATTCTGTCCGACTTTGTAAACTTTTCCTTAAGTCTTTCTTATCTTCCAATAATATTCCACGGCATGCCACACACCTCAAAACTTGCTGGTGTTATCATTATTAAATGGAAAGTCATGCACCTATCTCTCCGGGCAAGGACTTGTTCACTGTGTGACATTGTCTATCACTTTGTTTCCTGTCTTACATCCTCACATCAGTTTGTTGCCTCTGGTCCATCGCTGGCATTTTGAAAGAGAGCACAGCTGCAAAGTCTAACATTTAATCCGTTCCACCAGCTGCAGACGCTACCTGGCGTCTGCAGCTGGTGCACCAAAATGGCTTAGACCAATTACAAGAAAGTTTGTCGTAGTAAATATTTTAAGACAAAACCCAGCAGTGTACGTCTGATATTGTTAAAAGTTGAGGAAGTCATTTTTGTAGAAAAAGGTATCAATACAACCTTTACTTTAATGGTTTTTGTAGCACTAGGTGTAGAACTGTAACATTTCAAAATATTACCGTACAATTGTCTCAGATATAATTGTGATTACCAATATCATTGTTTCTTTCAAAATAAAAAAATAGTGATTTATGTATTGATTTTACAAACAAATTAAGTTGTGAATGAATTCCAAGACAAATCCTGTTATACATCCCTGTTATGTGACCCAGATAATGTAATAACACTGGTACACAGATTATGTGTTATATATTATTTTATATTAAGTAAACCACACCTGCCTCTGTATTATCATAAAATAAAACATTTTCTTCTTAAATGAACGTACAATTTACAATTACCATCATCAGTCATACCCCTTGGAACCTAAGCTAATTCTAGCAATTCATTGTAGCTAATTATACTGATTAGACAATAATTAAATAATTGTTACAGGCTTACCAAGGTGACATTTAACCTTTATGAGTTTTTTGGTAAAACTGACACCGATGTTTTTCAGGTGTGGACAGACCCAGGACACAGACTCGTAAGGTGTATAAAAAATTGAGTTAATTTACTAACTGGAATATTGCATGTTGTTGGAGGAGTAGGATGGATTCCGCAGTTGGCAGGTGCGGAAGAGGAGTGAAGCGGTGGAGTTAGGCTCATGGAGGGTGAGGCTGCCTGGCAAAGGTAGCCTGGTTGAAACCAGCACACTGAGCAAAATGGAAAAAACACACAAGTGGCTAAAAGTACTTCAAAAAACACTCAAAAAGATACTAGCACTTTAGCAGCGGTAGAATTTAACTAAGTACACGTCACTCAAGTACCGTACTCAAGTACAAATTTGAGGTGTGCTTTATTTTACTTCTACGCTGCTGAAATATTGTACTTTTTATTACATTAATCTGACATCTTTAGTTACTTTACAAATTAAGATTTTTCACACAAAACACATGTAGTTAATAAAATGTGATGTTTTGCTATAATTATTTTACACTGTGGTATACATTTACTCACTTCCTCCACCTTTACTATTTAGTATAAGTTTGCCAAAACACTGTTACCGCTGGTGGCGAAATTACAAAACTTATTTTTGTGTTCTTTTTCCATTTTATTTTGAAGGGATTTACAATTACTTACAATCTAAATCCCTTCAAAATAAATTAAAGAACACAGACATTTACACACCATAAACTACATTTTATACTCCATACTATCCATGTTAGTAACTCTAGCACTAACCTGCGTGGTGTTATCCCCACCATCTTCAGCGTTTTGTTTAGTCCACAGTGCCCTAACCTTTAGCTTGTCAACACCATTTTCTTTCTCCAACCAATCAGCAGTCATGGATCCACAGCTATTGAGCTGACAGGTATCGAGGTTGATTGCCAGCAGGTGTTGACAAAAGCCAGGTGCCAGAAATACAAAGCCCACATACACACACACACACACACACACACATAATTTCACACCTAGATCTGTCTTTTTATGTATCTGCTCAGCTTTGACCCAGATACTTTAGTCATTAAAGGCTGAACTACAAGACATGTTGAATTCATCTTTATGTAAAAGGAGGAAAACCGCTTTAGTGACCTAAATGTTATTATTATTATTAATGTTATTTTCCATTTAAAGACACAATCAGACCAAACATGGCAGCGGTCTATACTCTATTAGTTACAGGTCATGGAAAATAGTTTGTTGCAGACAGTCACATGAAAAATATTGGTTGGTTATATAGGCAGTCATATAGAAGATATTGGTTGGTTATGTAGGCAGTCCTTATGGAAAACCTGGGTTGGTAAAAGATTTAATTTCAGGGATTTTAAACTGCTGTGAAGACATGAAAAAAATCTAAAAGCCAGTCCTTATGGAAAATATTGGTAGATTATCTAGGCAGTCATATAGACAACATTGGTTGGTTATGTAGGCAGTCCTTATGGAAAATATTGGTTGGTTAAAAGAAGTAATTTCAGGGCTGTTTTAAAGGTGCACTGAGTTCTTGCATGGTCACTTCTGTTGACGTTCCAAGTAAATTTCAAACAAAACAGAGCTTTACAACAGCTTCATCCCCCACGTCATAAGACTGCTGAACTCCCAATGATCCCTCCCTCCCATACATACAACACTAGTCACTTTACATGGACACTGTGAACCCTATTTACACTAAGTACTTTGAATTTATATTGTTCATTTCGCCGTTTTCACTGCAATACATCTTGCTGCTACAGACATTTTCACTAGTCATAATCATCTTATAATTGTTTTTAAATTTATATTGCAGATACTTTGTATTGCACATACTTCTATTTTACTTGTCTTCTGTTTCTTTTCTTTGTTCGTAGCCTTGCAACAAAATCTCGCTCATCTGTATATTGTTAATGTGCAGTTGAATACTAATACAATTTTTTTCTATTTTTGTTATTGCCACTCTTCATTGTAACCCCAACCGGCCCGTCAGACACCGCCTACCAAGAGCCTGGGTCTGTCCGAGGTTTCTGCCTAAAAGGAAGTTTTTCCTCACCACTGTCGCACTGTTGCTTGCTCTGGAGGAGACTACTAGAACTGTTGGGTCCTTGTAAATTCTGGAGTGTGGTCTATCTGTATAGTGTCTTGAGATAACTCTTGTTATGAATTGATACTATAAATAAAATTGAATTGAATTGAATTGAATTGAATGACAATAAAGTCTGTGTAATTCAAAAAATAATAATGTGGAACTGAATAATCTTGTGTTTTTAGTAATAAACTAGGCAGTGTTGTGTGGAGAAAAACACAAGAGAATCTATCTGTGCTCTGTTAAGATAACTAGAGGAAAGCAGCCAGGGATGGAGCAGAGAGCAGGCACAGATTTCCAAAATAGTCCCTGTAGATGCGGCTATTTATGTGGAGAAATGAACCATTGCTGTATCTAATTTGTGGCAAATTGATCTTGGAGACCGTCATTGAGCCTCCTTCTCAATGTGTTTAGACTCTGATTTATACTTTTTCAGAGGGGGACTAGAGCTGGGAGGACAAATGTGTCAGCTCAGTGCCTCTCTGAGGCCCCTGTCACAGAAGAGCTATGATGGTGAAGAAGTCAGCCGACCCGAGAAAGGATTCACTCACGTTTTGACAAGAGGAAGCTCCGCAGGCGGATATTACTGAGGAAGCCAGTGCAAAGTGACGCATAGAATAAAGCAAAGCAGGGCCTGACTCCTACTCTAGAAAAAAATGAAAGTACTCTTAATAGGAAATTTGTAGGTAAGGTTGTTGGTTGAAACATGTAAAACACAGGAGGAAAAACAATATAGTAATTTATGTCACAGTCCTTTCTAAAATGTGTGTTTAAGCGGGGGAGTGGAGTTAAATGTCCCGGGGAAAACACAAGACTTTCACCCAGAAAAGGTGTGTTGGTGCCACAGGAGTACTAATTAAGGGCACCAGTGTTTTAATCCAAACCTCTAAACTATCTATCTAGCCGTGTTGGTGCCTAAACTTAAACTTACTCAAATGTCAATGTGTTTGAATAAGCATTTTGCATTTGACAAATTCAATGTAATCCTCAATTTAGTGTAAATTATTTGGACAAACAAGTAGAATGAAAGCTCAATCAATTGCAAATCAAAGTGCTGTGGTTTGTTGGCATCTTTATCCTTTATCCTGCTTTATCCTCCACTATTTGGCCGCTAAACTAAACGGTAATGGGCACTGAAAGGACCATCATCTCCCTTTGCCCGGCACCTTTGGTCTGCTAAACTCAACTGCATCTGTCTCTGAAACAACCGACACCTCACCCGACCCTACCTGAGCACATTGTGTCCGATCCCGGCCCAACACATTAACTGTAATTATGAACCCATATAATCAAACATAATCAAAGCCATGGATCATCTAATTAATAGGCTACTGTCCTTTGCCGCAGCCTGCAGCCAACGCACTGGCCACACTACCCAGAGCTACGGGAGAATCTAGAGAGGCATAGCTTTCTCCCCACCCAATTAGGCTAATAAAGTAATAATTAAAAAAACATAAATGCTTGATCAAGGGCCTGGCCTCACAGTGACCTGAACCAGGCTCGCAGTAACCTTTTCACTGCTAAATTTAACTGTAATGACCGCTAAACTTAACTGTCATATGGCGGTCGGCGTAACTTTGTAGGACAACCCCTGACCCTACCAACTGCGGAACATCACAAGGACCCATGAAATCTCACAAATTCACGTATGATCGTGCAATATAACAGGATGTAGTTTCTATAAACAGAACCACAAAACCTCTGACCTGTTGACTTTAGGCCTGTCTTCGCCCATTGTGACATTTTCAAGATGTAGTGCAGGGAAATATGATCCATTTTGACCAAGGTGTATTTTATTTTGAAAATCAACCGGATATTTCATTTTGTTTTGGTGCTCGACTTCCTGTCCCGCACAATCTGCCCTGTGCTGAATTGCTGTGGAACTCTCCGGAATCCAGCAAAAATAGAAGCTCTGCGGATCGTTGGAGCTTTGACGGAGTAGGACCACAGCCGTTCCAGAGTGATCCATAGCCGTTCCGGAGCGATCCAAAGCCATGCTGGAGCGATCCATAGCCATGCTGGAGGGATCCACAGCTGTTCCAGAGCGATCCACAGCCGTTCCAGAGCGATCCATAGCCGTTCCGGAGCGATCCAAAGCCATGCTGGAGCGATCCATAGCCATGCTGGAGCGATCCACAGCCGTTCCAGAGCGATCCATAGCCGTTCCGGAGCGATCCAAAGCCATGCTGGAGCGATCCATAGCCATGCTGGAGCGATCCACAGCCGTTCCAGAACGATCCATAGCCGTTCTAGAGCAATCCACAGCCGTTCCAGAGCGAGCCACAGCCGTTCCACAGCAATTATCGTGCATACGTTTTTGTAAGAAATCATACAAACCCGTTCATGAGAATGCATTGCGCATTGTGCTGGCAATTCTGACTTGTTACTAAGTCTTCCCTCAGATGTACAAGTCAACTCATTTTGAAGTTTCTGATTGTTGGGAGGAATGTCATCTTGCTTTTGAAGTTGTTAGGAATAAAGGGTGATCTACCTGGCTATCCTGCTCATAATGTGTGCGCATAATGCATTTGTACACTTTGACTTGATACAGAGTAGGCAATATATAAACAGACAGGTGACAAATTAAGGAAAAAAACTGACTGAGGGAAAGCTAATAACACAGAAGCTTCCATACAGAGCAGGAGGGGTCACTGAATGGGTTGATGAGTAGGGAAATGATGTGAATCACAATTCTGTGGCCTTCACAATCACCAGATCTCTTCCCAATATCTGCCCAGAATATCTTTGTATGATAATGTTGCAGCTCTCCACCGCAATCAGCAACACAGAATGAGGACACTTCTTTTGGAAGCATTGTGTTTAACAGAGGATATCTGATGGTTATGTTGGGTATAGAGGAGGATCGGTTCAGACAACACAATCTCACGGCAATTCGTGAAATAATCACCTGATTTTATCTATTTGATGTGTACACAAACACATTTATCTTGTTTATTTTCATGATGCTCAGCACGTTTTTTTTTTCGGGATGTTCAGCACGTTTTTTATAATGCCAACAATTGCATAGCTGTGTACAACGGGACGGCTTGGGTTTAGGAAAAGAAGAAAGCAATGGTTGGGTTTAGGAAACAATAACGGGACCGTTGGGTTTAGTAAAAGAAGAAAGCGACGGTTGGGTTAAGGAAATGTGACCCATGGGACACGATCCCGGATAGGTTAGTAAATGTATTTAACTATTTTCAGGGAACTTTCATGGCAGGGTCAGCGTGAAGTGGACACAAGTTTGCAGGAATAGATCGGAATGTGTAAAACGTGAATTAGAAGTGTCTCACAAATAAAAAGTTGTTTTGAAGGTAACACTGTCTCACATAAATAGATCACCTGACAGGTGCAGGATGAGATGAATATAAAAATATATACAGTATATACAGTACATATATACTGTATATATATACTGCATTTTCTGGTGTTCATTGGTCACTCTTGCATAGACATCCGTGTGTACAGAGGCAGCTCTCTTTGTCATGTCATTTGTTCTGTGTTTGAATAAAACTGCAAATGGTCTGAAATCTTTGGACTTGTCATCTTTGAAGTCTCCATCATCATTTCCTGATGTCTTCATGGTCCTGCTACACGTCCTGCGATGCCCTGTTACATCCTGCTACGCTGTGCGGTGCCCTGCTGCACCTTGCTGTGCCTTGCAATGCCGCACAATGCCCTGCTATGCCATGTACTAATACATAAAACTACTACAAACTACTATTTTTGTGACTGTTATTGTCACCCTTCATTCTAACCCCAACCGCCCCGTCAGACACCGCCTACCAAGAGCCTGGGTCTGTCCAAGGTTTCACCACTGTCGCACTGTTGCTTGCTCTGGAGGAAACTACTAGAACTGTTGGGTCCTTGTAAATTCTGGAGTGTGGTCTAGACCTATTCTATCTGTAAAGTGTCTTGAGATAACTCTTGTTATGCATTGATACTACAATTAAAACTGAATTGAATTGAATTGAAATTCAACTCCGTTATCAACCCCCCCTGTGTTGTTTGACCCATCCACCACCTCGAACAACCTCCCTATGCAGATTTTAAAGACTTTCATACTACTCGTTACCGTAGTTGCTCTTAATGCTACGTCTTCTTCTTCTCATTGAGAATTGTGCTGTGCTCACAAAAGATACTTCGCACTGAAATACATTAGTTTAAAAAACGTGCATGCCATCACAAAAAAAAATATTTCACGAATGGCCATGAGACTGGGTTGGTTCAGAATGGTATTTTTTTTTCTAAAGCTTTTTCAAAATGTTTAAGATCTCTTAATAAATATTCATAATTAATAATTGTCCATTGTCCGTTCAGAACCCCACTGATTTTCATGCTTAAAACCAAAAGAAAAGCGACAAAAAACGACATGAGAAAATAATAAATAATAAATGTATAAATAAATAAAAGAAATAAAATAATAAAAATATTATTAAAAATAAAAACTAGGAGCTCTGCTTACATACATGTGTGTCGACACATCTTCAGTCAGTGACTAAAACATCAGTGGTGTAATGTGAAAAAGAGAGGATGAAAAAGAATGCTGAATTCAAGTTAAATGTTTAATGGATGCCTTTATTAGACCTGGAAAGTTCCACACATGTATGAATAGGTAATAAATAAAAAACCCAATAACTACAACTGCTACTGACAACACAACATTGATACCATAACTGTTGGTGCTTTCACTATTAATGCTGGTTTTATCAAGATGTCAATAACCCCTGTGAAGCTATGTGAATTATTTACGGCTAAGTGACAGTTCAGCGTTCCTGTTGATCAACTGACATTGCATTATTACCATCTAGTGGTAGAAATGAGTCAGTTCATGTGTCTTCACAGCGTGGTACACACCAGCCAGCTGATCATAGTACTGTAATCTACTGACAGCGGAAATACAAATACATTTACAGTGGTGTAAAGGAAGTTCATCTACGAAAGTATTCCACTTAAGTAAAGTGTCCAGGTACTTTTACTTTACTCTACTTCAGTCATTCTTTATTTGTTATATCCGAATCCTTTGTCTGAACTTCCACTATTTATTTTATTAATTTTTCTCACAGAATTTTGTACATTTGTCATTTAATGAGCATTGTTGGTGCATGAGCCTTAAGATTTCCATTTCTAATAACTACTTCTGTTATTTATGTGCACACGGCAAATAAAGAAAGTCTATTTTTCTCTTCCCAATTTTAAGAATAAATATGCCAGTGCAGTGAGAATATTCCTACACTTTTTTAAGCAAATCGACTGGTTTCAACCAATTGTTTTTTAATTTCTTTTTTAGAATTCAGCTGCAATGATTTGCCTTATTATCTCATGTTTCACAAACACTAACAACACATTCTCACTGCTTTGAAACTCAATTATAGAGATGCCTGGATTAGTTTGCTGTTTTCCAGTAATATCCAACAAGATATAAATATTACAACATTGATGTGCTACTTACATGCTAATAATGAATAATAGTATCCTTTATTTTGATAACACTTTTTAAAACAAAAGTATGTTTACAATGTGCTTCAAAAACATGTAAAAATATTACACTGTGAAATTACAAAATAGAATAAATAAAGTTATAAACGGGCTAAAAATCTATAAAAATAAGAATAAAGGAATACAATTGAAATAAAAAAAACTAATCAAAAGTCAATTCAAAAGAAAGGAATATTCAAATGCATCAGCAATATCAATAATATGACACAATGAAAAATAATATAGCCTACTGTACATTTGCGTTATCTCAGTTAATTTAGAGACAGTTGACAGACAGATAAGAGATAAACTGAGAGAGGGAGAGAGCTAGACAGACAGATAAATAGATAGAAAGACAGACAGATAGATAGATAGATAGATAGACAGATAGATAGATAGATAGATAGATAGATAGATAGATAGATAGATAGATAGATAGATAGATAGATAGATAGATAGATAGATAGATAGAGCAGCTCTCCCAGGAAAATGGGAGGAGTTTCCTGCGCAGTTTGAAGAGTGTGACAGCAGTAGAGTAGTTAGGATGGCGCTGGAGTAAGCATCTCTGTTCGTGCACAACTTCTAGATGAAAACTGGACCTGTGACGAGTGATTAGGGACTCTCATCCACAACTTTCTCTTAAAGTCATGCGCCATATTATGTGTCTGTTTTCGGCGCTGATTGTATGCCAGAATGGGAAAGCGACTGGGGAGTTGAGTGCGAGCGGACAGTCCGTGCATATCAATGACGGAAACTATGCCAAGCGGGATCACACTGAGCAACAGGAACCTTCTCAGCACCGACAACAAGTGCTCGGTCCCCCGGCAGGTGGGTGTGGGCTTCACTGTATCCAGCCCTGAATCACAGGGCGGGTTCAACTTTAGGAAACCTGTCAGAGTTAGCTAGCATAACTGTGCTTTAGCCTATAACCTGTGAGCCCTTGTGTTGTCTCAGTCGACCTTACACCCATTTTTAGGTGCTTTTGTTGCTTTTGTTTTGACAATTTGGTCACTTTTTGACATAGTTTCGACGTTTTTTCTGCCTTTTTTTTTTTACCAACGTTGCCAGTAGGCTATGGGTGGGTTCAACTTTAGAAAACCTATCAGTTAGCTAGCGTAACTGTGCTTTAGCCTACACCTGGGACCCCTTATGTTGTCTTTCAGTCGACCCTGCCTACACCCATTTTTGGACCCATTTTTAGGTGTTTTTGTTGCTTTTCTTTTGACATTTTTGTTGCTTTTTTATACCAACGTTGCCAGTAGGCTATATTACCCCTAATACCAATTTATTACCACTAGCTAGTTGTACACTTGTCTTGGAATTCAAGGTCCAATAATACCTCATAAACCTTATTTCTATGAAATTATAGCATAATTTTAAAGTAGAGTTAAACAAACAGACATTATTAATAATTTTGAGCTTAGCTATAGGCCTATTTCAGAGTCATAGGAACATATTTTGAATGGTATTCAGACACGGAGGGTAAAACACTTTGAAAAACTGGTCACAACATGAAGGTTAGCCTAAGTACAAATAAATGACGTTGTAGCTGAAAAATAAGGATTATCTACTCTAACAACCATCATATTACAGGTCTTTTCTAACAGATTATGTACTTAGATGTCGTTATTTAGTCGGCCCAGACATCTGTAGAAGGATTTGCTCACAAATCTGATCCAAAAGATGTGGGAGCTTGCTGCTGTCACCATGACTAACGGTTTGTCCAGCTGTCCCTTTCTATTGCATTACCAGCAACAAAGCAGTGATTAATCAGTATATTCATATTATTATAACAATATTCACATTTTAAAGTGACTTGAGAGATGGCCAAAAGGTTTAGAAAAGCAACAAAAAAGATGTCAAAATGACTAGTCCATTATGAAAAGAGTGTTTTGTTTGTGTAGATGCTCAAAAAGCAGCTCAGGGCCCTTAACATACAAAAAACATTATAAAAAAAATGTATATATAACCGGGGCTGCAACTAACAATTCTTTTCTTGAATGGATTAGCTGTTTTGTCCCTAAAGTGTCAGAACATGTGTGAAAAATGACAATCACTGTTTTCTAAAGCCCAAGTTAAGTTCCTGAAAATGTTTTCTTTTGTCCACAACTCAAAGATATTCAGTTTACTGTTACAGTGGAGTGAAGAAACTTGAAAATATTCACAATTAACAAGCTGGAATCAGTATTTTTACTTTTTTCCCATTAAAAAAGACTCAAACCAATTATTTGATTATCAAAACAGTTGACAATTACTTTAAGGGTTGACATCTAATTGATTAATATTTGCAGCTCTTAAATATAGCATAATAATATACCCACTCTTTATTATCTTTCCATCCAAATCGTGTGTTTACATAACAAATGACTCAGCTTTCAACTTCAATTTGCGTCCTATTGTGGGTATTTTGAAGAGAAAGTATGCCCCCCCTCTAGAGTCCCACTCTCACAGATGCATGCACTTGTCATGACAATGTTCTTGTTCCCAGCAGAGCTGTGGAGAGGAGCTGAAAGAGGGATTTGTGACCCTTTTCATCAACTGATTCATGAGTAATTCATGCTACTGTAGGAGTAGGCTATATTACCATCCGTCATCACATGAAGCTCAAGTCTGTGTTGTTGATTGAAACACTTGGAATGCACCCGGCCATGCTGTCCCTTGTACCCTCCACAAGCCCCCCTCCCCGCAAGCATGTGTTGTGTCAATGCCAAACCTCCTCTTAGCCTCTTGTCTGCACAGAGCCAGCTCTCATGAATTACTGCCCACTTCTACTGAATAAATAGAAGAAGATATAGAAATACAAATGTATAAAAACCTTCTGGAACCTGATGGTCAATTCTCCCAACGGGTTTGTATGATATCTTACAAAAACAATCCACTTGATATCATTTCAGGGCTGCACGATGCGAGGAAAATATGCGATAACGTTGCTGAATATCGTGATAATGATAGTACTTGTGATAAACAGATAATAAAATGTCTTGGCAAGACAAACAGGTGCAGGGTGCTCAGGAAGTTCAGTCAGATGATTGAAGGTGCTCTTTGGGGTCGGGAATTCAATTAAGTATAGAAAAAAGAAAATCCAAGGCACTCTTCCTCAAAGTTATTTAAATAGCCTTTATTTTAATGGCTAATTAATTTCATAATAGGTCATTTAAAAAACATAAGGAGAATCAACCCACGAGTAGTCTCCCAGACAGTCTTCTTCAGGGTGTCATATTAAAGTGTATTCAGTTCTGCCTTTACAACAATTTGTTTAATTTAAAACAAATAAAAAGGAAATAATTTCCAACATTCTATAATTATGAATTGAATATAAAAGACACCACTTAGATCCTAAGCAAAAAAATGACTAGCATTTAAAGGTGCAGTTTTCCGCTCATATTTTATTTCAACTACCACAAAAATCTATTAGGATATGTTGCAGCCTTTTGCACTGTGTATATTGATATTCTCTGGCGATTAAAAAACAATATACAATACAATGAAAATACAATAACAAGACTGGAGCTTGTTCGGACATTAAGTCTTTGTGCCAACCCTTCACCCAGCTGGATCCTAAGCATCTTTTGTCTCAATTTGATATTGTTGACTCGGGATTGAGGCCGATTTGGCCCCCATATCAAAGAGTCACTTGTGTTTTTTCAAAGGAATGCATGGCCTACATCCAACACAAGCACACAAACAGGCATGTTTGTGAGGGAGGATGGGGGGTCAGCTAAGATAAATCCCTGTTGGACCATCTGTTTGTGCTGCCTGGTGGTCTCACAGAACTGACCAGTCAACATATCTGATCTGAATCTGCGGTTCAAAGTATAATCTATCGCTGAAATTAATATCTCAGCCAAAAGCAAATGAACACACATTGCGTTTGCCATAATTACAGCTTAACAATCTAATATTTACTGCCTTCATTTCAAGGGCATGTAGCTTTGTCATTTAATGTTTGACCAGTGGAAATATCTTCCTCGAGCTATGAACCAAAATATCTTTTAAAAAGGTTCATAC
This sequence comes from Etheostoma spectabile, assembly GCF_008692095.1. NCBI lineage: Eukaryota > Metazoa > Chordata > Actinopteri > Perciformes > Percidae > Etheostoma > Etheostoma spectabile. Next base: position 1,178,549 of record NC_045736.1, on the reverse strand, counting down.
ATTGATGAAGGAAGGGTTTGAAAAGAGTCTGCTGTACACCAGTGCTATCATGTGCCTGATAATAACAGTATTCAAACCAAATTACACACAGCGTGGGATCTATTTGTCATCTCAGACAGCCCATTTCAATCCACTTCATAAACCTCTTTGTGGCGAGCTTCACTTCGCCAAATGGGAAGATTATAGTAATCTGGCACGGAACACCTCCATTTCAGATTTAGTGACCCCCTTCTGTTTGGTTTGGCCACTAAGGCAGAACACATTAAGCAGAGGCTGCCTCTCTTAAAACAAGCCTTCTCTTGTCCATTTGCACTAGTGGATGTTTTCCCTAGATGACGCTCACACTGCCAAATGTAGTGTTTCATATTGTGCCTGGAAATGCAGCCCCTCCTGGCAGCTCCTGCTTCCGATCAAAGGGAATTGTTAGGGGCAATGAAATGGGATGATCTGGTTATCTGGTTTTGGCACTTGCTGAAATATTATGAAAGCTGGTAGCATAAGGCATGGCTACAGGCGTTTTTAGTAAAGCTCTGGCAGATCTTTTAGCAACAGGATTATAAGCAGTCAGACCAGTAACAAATTCAATTGTCACCATTAGTGAACAATGCTTGTGACATGACCAGTGAGATTGCTACTATAAAAGATATTGCAGCATTTAGTTACTAATATAAGTGCAATACAGCCATTTTTATGGCTCTTAGCACAAAGTGACTATGATATAATGGAGCTGTAGAGGGTTGATGATGAGCCGCTGAGATTTATGGCTTCCAAAACTCACTTCCAACCCAGACTGCATAGGAACCATACACTTATTAGAATATTTGTAGCAGGGCAGTAGGTGAAGGAAGATACCTTGGTGCTAGCAGAGTTCTGCAGTGCTACATTGTATTCTTGATACTGTGGAGTTTCTATGAAGCATTGTTCAATGGCTTCAGGGCACGTTTTAAAACTGGCTCGTGCAAACGTTAACCATTAAGTGGCCAAAGTGTACGTACCAAAAACTGCAGTTCATTGTGTGGCTACTTGAGGCTGGCTCCAAAATGGAGTCAATCCCCTGTAGTTTATATCGACAACGTTTCA
>NC_045736.1:1166258-1177459 GCF_008692095.1 Etheostoma spectabile | reverse complement strand
TGCTCTGGTGCCACTGAAGGTTCCACCAGATGTCCCTCATTTTGGCCAGATGTCCGTCACTTTTTGCTTTCTTGGTGTTGGTATTCTAAACTCGGTCGATTTATGAGGACTTTGGTTAACTGCACGTTTTTCTCCTATCTAAGATTAAAAAATAGTGAAGAGTCTTTGACCCCATCGTGACCTCATCATTTTAGGGCGTTAGTGATGCCATGAGTACTATTTCCATTCTGTATTCTATAAAGTCTGTGTTTTAGTAACCTAACGCTATGCACCTTCGCAGTTGTCCACAGCAATATGTTCCCACATTCATACACCCCAATGGCTGCAGGCGTTCGGAATGATAAACTTGACTTTGAAGTGATTTTGGCCAGTTGGGAACAGCAGAATACTGTAAATTGTAAACACAAGTTAGATATAATTAAGTTGCCTATTAACAGTTCATCGTTAGCATTCATTTGGAGTTGTGTCAACCAGACAAATATAAATCCAGGATAGCCTCTCCTTTAAGCTCACAAAGTACGGAGGGAAATAGCAGTCTCTTAAGCTGCTAAAGGCTCCTCAATGCCAGCTAGTGGCTAAATTTGTCTGCTGCGGTTCTTGGCAGGTAGCATATAAGTTTGTTAACTTTTAATTTTTATTGGTGCTAAAAATCATCTGCTGGAGCTAAAAACGGGCTTGATACATGTGGGTAGTTAGGCTAAATCAAACTCAAAAACTGAAACAATTAGTTAAAGAGGCCAAAACACCTGGTTTTAATTATCTGTGGGTTTGTTACTTTAAATATAAAAGTACTTAGTAGCTTAGCTTTAATGCATTGTGTGTGTGTGTGTGTGTGTGTGTGTGTGTGTCTCATGGATTGATCCTTGGTGTGATAATTGCTTATGTCCTCATTTATTCATATGGGCAACTAGGGATGTATCACTGAGCATTCCTTCATTGTTAGGCAACACTATACCCCTGAGAAATAAAGTCTTGTTTACTCACTGTTGGGTGTCAGGGCACAGTGTGCAAGTGGCCAATTGGGTTGGCACATTATCATTAGGCCATAAATGGGATTTGTAGCTACCTAGAAATGTGTAATGATTAGAGCTATGCATTGAGAATTATTGGAAACATGCACTGTACTTAGCTGTCTGCATGCTGTAGCATAATTTTGTCTCAGAGTCACACTTTGTTGAAATAATTGGCCAATTATACCAGTTTAATTTATGTCCACCTGTGTAGAATCTGCTGGAATTAATTCATTGATATCCTCCAGGGATTCTGCAAATTACTTTCCCCGTTGTGTTGTCAATAAGGTGCCTTCTAGGTTAATTGGAAATGCAGCCATCTCCATTTCGTTAAAGCATATGGTTGTACCGCATACAAAGAGGTGGACAAAAAAACAGGAACACCTTACAAATACTTAAAATGCAGTCTAAAGTGCAACAAGTACGACCTTCACCTTTTACCTTTTTTCTGAGACTGTAATTTCTGGCGTTTTAGTGGATTGCATTATATTGTAAGGTAGTCTTATTTTTGCCCCTTCCTTGTAGTGTGAACCTGAACTTGTATGAATGCTCATGCTCAACTCTAAACCCATCCGCCCACCCATCTTTGTTTTAACCCAATCCTTATCCTTCCCCCCAGATTTGGTTTTTAACCTAAAGGTCCAGGTCAACAGTGTGCTGAGTCGTCAGTACCTGAGCCAAGCGGTGGTGGAGGTCTACATCAACTACACCAGGACTGAAACTGCTCTGACTGGGGAGGACGGCAGTGTGTTACTTCATGTACCTTACCAAACTCAGATGCCAGTAACAATTGTGGCCAGCAAGGATGGCTACATTTGTACACTACTGCCTTATAAAACCAACAGAACGCCAAGTAAGATGAATGGGCCTCATTCACCAATCGTTCCAAATTTGTTCTTAAACCCCAGTTACGCAGTGGTCACATATATTCTGGTTTCACAGAATCTTCATGTTGTTTCACAACATTGGATTCACCAATGTTTTCTTATTTGGGATTTGTTCTTAGGTAAGAACAAAATGTATACACACTGAAGCGCACTCTTACTCACAATTGAGAGCTGACATGTTTGCCCAAAATAATAAGTCATATCGTTTTTATCCGTTCTATATTAAAATATTATTTCTTTATAATTTTGTAACTAACTTTCATTATTTTACACATCATTATATGTTTGTTTTAATAAACACACACTTCACTTACACTTTGAGTTGCATTGTGTATGAAATGTTCTAGGCCTGTAGCCTATACTTCTAGTTCTACGCCTATGCAATGTTCACTGCATAAGTAAATGCTATACCAGGGGTCTTCAACGTTTTTAGGCCAAGGACCCCTTAACTGAAAGAGAGACGGAGCAGGGACCCCTACTACATATATTGTATAAAATTAACTGGGAATTGCCTTTACACATACCTTTTTAGTGCAATGACTACTAAGCTATTAAAATAACAATTGTTGGCATGATTTAAAAAAAAATTATCTTTTGATTCTACACATATAAACCCTTCAAATTAACTTATCTTTGAATGGCTACCTTAGTGACTACCTCACCTATTGGCCAGCCTAACATTAGTGGGGATTTATATTTTCTAATATGTTGGATTCATGTTGAGACATTTGAATTTTTGAAAAAACTTTGAGGACCCTCCCTGGGTCTCGGACCCCCTGTTGAAAATCCCTGCCATAGACTGTTAACGGTCTATGGTAATTGCATTCCATTGGTTTTATTGCAGCTTAGCTCCACTGCTGACGCTAGTAAATATGATGTCTGGTTTTTCAGTAACTTCTTGCAGCAGTTCCTCCACTTCAGAATTACTAAAGTTTTACTGTACTAAAGGCCGCCACAGTCTTCAACACGTATTTTTCAACATTTCTCTAAGTGTGCACGCGGCCCTGCCATATGGGAGTTATCCTGGTGTTTACCTATGCTAAAGAGGACCGACGGGCATGAGCTTTCAATTCACGAATACATTGGGATTCATCATTTTAACAACACACTTGCAAACAATTATGCTGTTTGAGAACACGTCAGGAGTCAGACACAACTTTTCTTAGGAACTTTCTTAAGAACACATTTAAGAAAGATATTGGTCAATGATGTGTGTATGTGCTTAATGCGTTGTAAATGTATTTGAATAGAGCTTTTTCAGTCTTAACAACTCAAGCTCAAAGCGCTTTTACATCTACAGGAAACATTCACCATTCATACACTGTGGCTGGGGCTGCTGTACAAGGTGCCACCTGCACATCAGATAAACACTCACACACATTCACACACCGATGCACAGCACAGGGGGCAACTCGGGGTTCAGTGTCTTGCCTAAGGACACTTCGACAATGACTGCAGGGGCAGGGATTGAACCACCAACCTTCCGCTTGGCAGGCAACCGCTCTACCACTGAGCCACAGCCGCCCCGTGTTAAATTGTTTAGATGAATCACCCCAGATAATGAGCTTTACACAGTGTCATTATTATCATAATTAGCTCTCACAGTCATAGAAATGTCAGTGAGTACTTTTAAGACCTTTCTTTGAGTTTAGTGTGCCTGCAGGTTATGATAATTTCTGTCTCTTTTTGTCTGCTCTTCCATGCCTCCGCCTGTTGAGATTGAAGTCCAAATACATCTTTTTACCCTCTGAAAAATCCTTGTACTATATAACTACAATTTCTATTAGCTGTGTGTTTGTGTTTGTTTGACACACAAATCTGTCAATGGATTTGCACATTCACATTTTGGACCCAAGGATAGATAGCAGTAAGGATTTTTTTCATCAGGACACCTAAAACTGTGTCATGTTAAAACTTAATCACAGAACACACTGAGCCTCATATACTTCATTAATTTTCTAAATGATCATTTGAAAGCCAATTAGGCACAGCAGCAGCACCCAAGCAAAAGTAAACGGGATCATTATATAACCCACATCTGGAGTGCCTTCTTCTTTCTCTTATGCTCATCTGCTATCTACAGGGCCATGCTTTCCAATGATGGCAAAGAACTGAATCTGAAGCTATTGTTTTTGTAGTAAAAGCTTAGAAAAGTTAATTCCCTTATTCCTTGGCTCTGTGTAAGTTTAGTTGTAACACAATGTCCCACTAACAACTAGTGAACAAACTGTGAATTTTTAAATGAAGTACTCAATACTAATTTTGCATTTGTTTCCCTTTCTTATTTTTTCATTGCTGCAGTATTTTCATCCGTGACCATGTCCCTACTTGGTCTGAATCAGGGGAACATCTGGCTCTTTGATGATTCTATTCTGATCACCGACAAAACATCTGGTACTGTTAAAGTCTCTCTCTCTCTCTCTCTCTCTCTCTCTCTCTCTCTCTCTCTCTCTCTTGCTCGGATTTTCAGTACAAGCGTTGCCTTAAGGAAACACATTATGTTAGTTGCCTTAAAGGAAAAACATTTCCAGCTGTTATGTTTTCCTTTATCTGCAGACGCTTGGTCGGAGCCCATTGTCCAGTTTCCCAAGAGCCTGCTGAATCTGACAGCCAGCAGTAATGTCACCTCTGTCTCAGCCTACCTGACCATTCCCAAGCTGGCGTCAGAGGAGCACAGCTCTCCCAACACTTTGGGCATCATGAGCAGTAAATCAGGTAGACGTGTGTGCTGCAGTGACACTGTTCTGGAAACAATTCAATGAAGGCATGGTATTATAGTTTGTAAAGGCCCTGGACACCCACACAGGTGGGTTAACACAGTTAATCTGGCAGATTAGACCTCTTACCAGGACTGTGTGGTTGTGTCTAGAAGGATAGACTGACGTCTTTCTGAGCCTTTTGTTATCTTTGTTGCACCTGTTTGGGTAGGAAAATGGCATCTTTATCATTAGGCTCATTTGAGATGAACTGCGCCTCGCTTGTAAAGTTGATGACAGCAGGCGGCAGCAGCAGGGGGCGGTGACAAAAAACTGTGTTAAAGTCAAACAGTTGCCAGTTGATTCCTGCAGCCTTCAGATTTAACAGGAAGTCACAGAAACACTCACATCCTGTTAGGTCCAATTCTGATTTAATAAAATGTTATCAGACCCATATATCAGCTACACAATTCTCCCGTTGTTTTTATTATGACAGAGTAGCTGTCATAATGCTCTACATGCTATCTGTTGCTGATTTTCATTAACAACAGACTGTAGATGATCTGTAATCTGAACACATTTATTCTCTCTGACTTCTAAATGTAACTATCAGCCCCCCAACATGTATTCTGTACAGAATAAGCCTTTAAATCATACAAATGGCAGTTAAAATCCTTCTAATTCAAAAACAATTAAAAGTTTAAATAAAACGTCATCATGTTGAGTTGATTCTGAACCAATCAGCTGTTAGATAGCTGAGAGGCATCTCATCTCGTGAGGTTATCGTTGCCCACGTGTGCATGACGTCAGAGCAAGTTGGGCTCAACTCGGACACTTAGAGGCATGCAGCGGGCGGCGATAACTGGTGATCAATTCATGCAGACCTGGTTCTTCTCAAACAAGCCTAATTGTATTGGTGAAAAAGATTGTCTATCTAAGCCTTGGCCCACCTTCAACCTGAGCAGAGGTCTAATCAGCCACAGTAACTAATTACATCTGTGTGGGTGTTCAGAGGCTTGATGTTGTGAGTAATTGTGTCAATATTCTTGAAAGAAAAAGAGTCAAAATCACCATTGATTGATCTGAACTGTAAATCAATTGCAATCTGGATTCGAGATGATAAAAGTAACTGCAAGTTCAGATAAAAGTGAAAACCTACTATGTGTAATTCTGTCTGCTGTGCCATCTAGTGGTCCTATCAAAAAAAGACTGTGGAAGACAAAGGCTGCTAAACAAAACAGCACATAGGCTGCATTGTGTTTATTTCTGAACATTTCAATCAGGACATGAAACAAGTTCATGAATGGAATTAGTCTAGTCCACACATTCTCTGAAGCATTACCACCTCTGTTTTTTGAATGTTGTTTGAAGGATACGTCAGTGTGGAGTTGAGTCCGGTGGCCGCTGTAAGTGTGCAGCTTTTCTCCGGAGACACAGAGTTACATGTGAGTGGGCCCATACAGATCAGCCTCAGCATCCCCGACAGCTATGGACTTCACACTTCCAATGTTGTTCCGGCATGGTTCTTTAACCGGACCACTGGTGAGTACATGTCCCAGTCACACATACACTGGAATGATCGCATGGCCTCTACATGGAAATGTATGTTAATAAAGGGGGCTCAGTTTCTATTAATGAAATTAACCATTAACGTAACAGCAGGTAATAGGGTAATAGTTTACCATTAACATATCTACGTGTTGAAGTAGTTTTTTGAATTTTAAGCACATGAAACCTTTTTTTATAACACCAGAGTTCTGCATGGCATTGCTGTTACGGAAAAGGTTATGTGATTCTTCCAAGTGATGTTTATTTTTGACAGCCTTGTAATCTTTCCCATTTAACTGAATTTAGAACTGACCCGTCATTCCGGTCATTATAGAGTCATAGATCATGTCCAAGTGACAGATATAATACAGAGAGAATACAGATGGGGCCTCATGTGTCGGACCTGGTGCATTCATGAAGATTCGCAAAGAAAGTGGCGGGTCATTTTAGCTCAATAAAACTTTCAAAAAATACAAAAGTGGTGAGATGGATTAGGCCAATTTACTTCTTTTTTAAATTTAAAGATCTGACTGGATTGTGGTATTTGTGGGAAGTGTGATACAACAGTGGTGTTGTGCTTGTCTCACCTAGGTGGATGGATGAGGAAAGGACTGGGGACGGTGGTGTTAGCAGGAGGAAAACTTGTATGGACGTTCACAGCTCCTCACCTTGGTTACTGGATAGCAGCTCCTTTGTCATCCACCCGAGGCAAGCAATCCCCCTAAAGATGTTTAGAGAACAGAATACAGTGATCTATATTCAGATTCAGTTTAGTTTATTGTAGGGCTAGGCAATATATTGATATTATAACAACATCGTGATCAGGGCTTTTCCCAGTGTATTGCAAGCACGGGGGCCCACCGGGCCTAACAGCCATTTTCCACTTGGCATGTCTGTGCTGCATTCCAGTTTTGTTTCGTCCTCCGCCACGCGCTGTACCACCCCAGGATCGTCTCAGAAGCGGAGCGTCTTTCTGCCGCAGATTTTATTGTCTCTACAAGTACTTTACAGAACAAGTACGTGTTTATTAAACTAGTACCTACCTTCCACTCCAAGCACTCCTGTAATTAAACTCCATGCAATCTTTTTCCTGGCGTTGTCCTTATAAAAAGGATCTGTTTGGTAGGATTGTGTTTTTCTACTTCCGAGATGAATCTCTCGTTGGCCGTGGTGGTGGTGTAAAGGAGAAATATACGATATTGGGGGGGGGGTTGGTAAATTGACTGGATAGTCCCGCTGTTTCACTTCCTGCCTGGCTGTCTGAACGGCTTGCTGCTCGCATGAAAATAGACCTGGCGTATATCTTTAGCGGAGAGACAATTCATGCACGCTTCTGAGAAGCGCCTTGGCACAGCTGGTGGAATATCAAGCATTGACTTGAATGGCTGCAATAGCTCGGGGGGGTCGCAGCACAGACACGCCTGGTGGACAATTGCCCTCTAGCAGGCCTAAGCCACTGGGAATAATTCTTTAATGTATTTATAGACATTTTTAAAACTGTTGGAATTGGAATTGTCCAGTTAGCTTCTTATTGCATGTATGTTTTATATTTCATCCAGACGTCTAAATTCTGACCATCTATTTGCTTTAGGTTTCTTTGGATTAGATATCCCCATTGACTTCATCTTACAGTATTCATCTCTCCTGGTGGCTATCCTCGGAGGAATGATTGTTATGGTCACCTGCCTCCTGGCTGGGCTGTTGTTTTATTGCAGGTAACAGAGGCTTTCATCTCATACCCGTCCATATACTACAAGATGTGTTGATGCTGATATAATAACTCTGAATAACATTTAAAGATTTACTATATGATTTTGTTGCACCCACACAAATTAAAAAATGTCTCACCAGCTCACAAATAAAGCATATTTCAAAATATATCTTTAATTCTTAGGTTATTAATATGCTTTACGGCCTGTAACTGAAGGTTTTAGTTCCTATGTATACTATCACCCCTCCAAAAAAAAAAGAATGGCTATCAAAAACTCATTCTTTGTAACCTTTAAGGGAGACTCTGGCAGCATAATCCTGTACTCCGCTGTTGATCTGCAGTTTCTCCATAATAGCCAATTACACTACTTCTGTGTCTCACTGTCACTTCCTCATACCAAATTTTCAGAGACACTTAACAAGCCCACAGAACACGAGCATTCCCTTTTATATCGGTAAAACCCATTATTTATCCAATTGAATGTTTATAATGTCTGTATTTTGACTGTGTAACCGTGTAGTGTATGTAGGGTGATCTTTTAGACAGAGAATTATTAGCCTGGCGCTGATTCAGGAAAATGTCCTGTCTTGTCTGCAGACGTCCGCTCAGTCAAATGAAAACAATGAAGATCCTACCAGTGCTGAGAAAAGACCAAACCACCTCCACATGTGATGACGAAGGATGTTCAGAGGACTCCTCTCATCCCCAGGATGGACAGAACCAAACGTTTGCAGAAAGAGGGGAAAATCTGCACGGCAATGTAATAGCCAACCCCAATGCTGTGGCTATTACCGTGGAGTGTAACCAACTGGAGCTTAACAATGACATGAATGATCTGCTTTGCTTGCATGAAACTACAGATCAGATCAGAGTTCCGGCCTCTCTGACAGAGAATCTGTTCCTTTATAACCAGCCTGTTGCTATTTTTCACGCGCCAGCATTCTTCCATTTGGAGGAGCAGCCCGAGTGGAGCAAGTCGGCCACTCTTCCCCGTGCTGGGGCCGCTGCTGAGCCGCTGGGTAAGGACAACTTCACCCAGACTCTGCAAAAAGGTCCCTCTGCTGCTGAGAGCCAAGCAGTGGAAACTGAGGAAGAGCTCGGGGTTCTCGAAAGCTCTCAGGCAGCAACGTCCACTAACACATCCAGGAGTCAATTCAGCATCCCAGAGTCAGCGTCGGTCCCGGGAACGTTAAATAAAATCCGGGGCGGCAGACACTCTGTGCATGCCTTGGCAGAGCTTTCTAAAATCCCCTCGACTCAGCCGCCTCGGGCCTGGTTTGTGTCACTGGAGGGCAAACCTGCAGCTGAGATCCGTTACGCAGTGTCAGAGCAGCAGAGGAGGCAAAGGCCTGTCGAGAGTCGAGAAACCAGCTTAGACTCAGGAGTGGATATGAGCGAGCTGAACCAGACGTCTGGCAGGAAGCCTGTAACACTGGAGCGCAATGCTACCTTTGTCAAAAACAAATCCAGCAGCAAACAAGCACCCCCTCAGTAAAAACTCTTAACGCCTGCCATGCCTACAGACGTCTAAGTTTGTATCAACAGCATCACTTCTATCTATGAGATGAAACTTATTTACCTAATTATTTTCATTTATCATACAAACGTTAAGGCACTAGTCCAAGTCGGGGGTAGAGGCCTATTTGTAGCATCACATTCCACAAACATGGAGGCGGTTGTGTTTGATAGAACAACTGAATACAGGAAAGGGTTGTGGTTTAGACTCGTGCCACTATTGTAAGGACTGAGCCACATGATTTTGACCAGAAATAAAAAAGGGCCCTACTTTAACGATCTAAGTGCACAGCACAGGTGCATTTAGGGACAAATGTGTCCAAATCCTCTTTTGCTAGTTTGACGATGGAAAAAAGGGTCTGTGCGCCAGGCGCATGGTTGAATAGGGTTGTACTTAGTGTCTTCATTAATCATAGGTGTCTTTTGGTCGTAACATGCAAAAATTAAAAAAAAAACAGTGTCATCTCCCGTTCCCTTTAAAAGCCAGGGGCGTTGTACCTTGGTGTATTGCAATTATGATGGAGGATTTGCACCGTCATATTTTATTTGTAATCTGCATGTGTTTGTGCGCTGCTGTACTTCCCTGTGTGTGTGTGTGTGTGTGTGTGTGGTGTGTGTGTGTGTGTGTGTGTAACAAGCATAGTGTGCACTAGGGCTGCACGATTATGGCCAAAATGATAATCCGCATTATTTGATCAAATTTTGATCGCGATTATTCTCACGATTATTTGTTGATTTTAACCAAAACAAATTTTATTGTCCATATAGGCTATTTATAACTGGAGAGGAGTGTGATGGACGTACTCACAGAGAGACGGCTGATCATTAGAACAGGTCCAGCACGGGTCGAACGGCGGATACACACGTCGTGTGTATTAAACGTCTGTATCTTCACTGCGCTGCATTTTTATGAACTAGATATTCTTGCCATGGGTCACATCTCTGGTCCTGGTCCAGGCTTCGGTACAGCAGCTCCGTCTCCCACGCTGTTACTCTACACAACTGAAGTTAGCTGCATTCAAAAACTTCTTCTGTGTTCTTCGCCGTAGCGCCGCGATAACAGTTACCCGAAACACTGGTACAAAACAGGTTTGCCCCCTCATACTTAACAATATACAGCTGTGTTAAAAAGATTAAAACTGTAGACATACATCAAAGTGGACCGGCGGCCGCTGTTGCGGGGCGCGGAGAGTAAGAGGAGAGAGAGTAGACGAGAGGGTAGAAGATCCAACACAGACGCTAACTAGCACGACGCACTAGCACTGGTCACTGCTGTGTCTGAAAAACACAAATGGGACAAATGTTGCGTTTACTGGTAAACTGGTAAACCTTGAGACTGACGTATTACCGACTGCTATCTGTGAGTTTTCCCTCACGTACTCTGTCCTCTTTGACTGTCTACATCTAGAAACCTGACACGGGGTGCAGTGAACTACTCTGACTGGCTCATGAGCAGACGGCTTTATGGAGCGGGAGATTGGCTTTGCAAAAAACCCGGAGCGTTCATGAATGACGCTTTATAAAAATATCGCTTGATCACGCAAATTTTGATCGTGGGAAGTCCAAATCGTGATCGCGATTAAATTTGATTCATTGGGGCAGGCCTATTTTGCACGCACTGCTGTGCATAAGCCAAGGCTCATTTTACTAACTTTCTGTTACAATAACAATGAAATGCTGCGTTTTTTACTTTGGACCAGGTTTTTGTTGGTCAATGGAGCGATCACGTCCCGCTGCCTCAAGATAGCAATGCGCCAAGAATGCACCTGAACACACCTCCCTATGAGACCAACCCGCCAAAAATGCACCTGAACACACCTCCCTGTAAGACCAG
>NC_045736.1:1163163-1166248 GCF_008692095.1 Etheostoma spectabile | reverse complement strand
CCCAGAACGCACCTGAACACACCTCCCTATAAGACCAACACGCCAAAAATGCACCTGAACACACCTCCCTGTAAGACCAGCACGCCCATGGGCGCCGGTGCATTTGCTATTTAAAAGACGGGGGCACTGTACGGGAAATTGACAATTGTGTCGGTCTTAAACTAGCAAACACACTTGCCTCGGGCTTTGCGCTCCGCTGGGTGCAGGATAGGGCTCAGCAAGTCCAAAAACATTTCACACTGACAAGTTAAATAGTTGCAGTTGCTGTTTTTGTCTGGCTCTAAATTGATTAAGACATCAATGTGAATGAGATTAATGAGGTCCAACAAGGCCATAATGACCAATCTTAAACTTTTTATTTCCTCAGGATTAACGGAAGAACGTCTACTGACTGAACACAACTGAATCTTTGTTATTTTAACAATGCCATTTGATTTGTGTTTGTTAGTGCATGTTTTTGTGTATATTGGCATGAAGTGAATCATTTCATTATATTTTAATAAAAAGAAAAACTGACCTTGTTGATGAGCATTTTTGTAGCTTATTATATACAATATACAGTATGAAACTATAATACTGCTGCTACTTATGGTTAAAATGCAAGTGACCACAGATATGTGTCACTTCATATTTCACTTCATGTACAACCACATTATTTGACTTCCTCTTTCTAATACAGTGGAATAACTAAAATCAAATTGTATCTTTCTTGTTTGTCTATGTCATCATCTTTTGATTGCTATTATCCATCATGGCATATTCCCAGCCAGCTACAACCTAGCTAACAGATGAAAAACAACACAAACAACCAATCAGTTAAAAAAAAATTCTCCGATGGCAGAGACTTAACGGGAGTTGCATTTAACCAGGCAGCATGTGAAACCCCCGTTCACCAAATCTACTGGTTAATGTAAGGACTACAAACCCCACGTTCACCAGAAATCTACTGGTTCTATGTAAGGACTACAAACCCCACGTTCACCAGAAATCTACTGGTTACTATGTAAGACTACAACCCCACGATCACCAGAAATCTACTGGTTACATGTAAGGACTACAAACCCCACGTTCCCCAGAAATCTACTGGTTACTAGCTATGTAAGACTACAAACCCCACGCACCAGAAATCTACTGGTTACTATGTAGGACTACAAACCCCACGTTCACCAGAAATCTACTGGTTACTATGTAAGGACTACAAACCGAGTTTAAAAACAAACCTGAAGCTGAAGAAACCCTAAACGTTAACGAAACAATCCGCAGACCCGATTGGCTGACGGAGGGGGAGAGAGAGAGAGAGAGAATGGCAGAGGGAGCGCAGTTCTCCGTGTTCTGTGTGTGTGTGTGATTGAGCCGGTGTGTTTGTAGGCGGGGGGCGCTGTTTAGGCTCGTTCGAGATGAACTGCGCCTCGCCTGGAAAGTGGACGAGACAGGCGCAGCAGCGGGGCGGGCAGAAAGCTGCGGTAAAGTCGGACAGTTTCCAGCCGAGTCCAGCTCCTTCAGCTGACAGGAAGTGATGAAACACTGTGGTGCGATTCCGATTAATAAAAATAATCAGACCCACATACCAGCTGGTACACAGTCTCCGTTTGTTTTAGTTATGACAAGTACTGGCAAAGTGCTCTACATGCGACCTGTTGCTGATTTTAATTACACACACTGTGATGATCCGTGATCTGAACGGATTTATCTCTCTGACTTCTAAACGTCTCTATCAGCCACACGCGGTGTTCTGGACAGAATAAGTCTTCAAATCAGACAAATAGCAATTAAAATCCCTCCGATTCCAAACAATAAAGTTTATATAAAACGTCATCATGTTGTAAACCAATCAGATTTTTAATCAGCTGAGAAGCCGGCGTTTCCCGCATGCTCTGGGTCCGCCTGGCTCTTGCAGTCGGTGAACTGCGCCGCCGGCGCCTCAGAACTGCGTCCGCCTTGCTCTCGTGAGATTTCCGTTTGCCCACGTGTGCATGACGTCAGAGCAAGTCGGGATCAAGTCGGACACAAATCTAACCGGCATGCAACGGCCGCCGATCGCCGGTGATCGATTCTGCGCAGACCTGGCTCATCTCGAACGAGCCTCGTATCACAGAACGCAGCGCGGCCAGTTGAGGATTTGTATTCAATCCGAGCACGGATATTGACTCATATTACTCGTATAATACTTGTACTCGGCAAAAGTGCTTTATCCGTACCGGATACTCGTTTCAGCCGAGTACTCAAATCATCCCTAACTCACACACACAATCTCAACTGATTATCCTCCGGCTAGTCTTTTTTCTTTTCTCTCACTTTTTTCTCTGCATGCACTCACAATCACACCTGATGAACGACCTTTTGTACAACACTAAAGTAACGAGCCAAGTTTGTAACATGTATACCAATATTTGTCTTAAAACTTAAGGAGTAAAGGTAAAAAATTGCAACCCGGTCTCAGTCTGAATTAGGGATGAGCGAGTACGGCTCTATCTGTAACTGTTTACTATAAGAATTATCTGCATCTGTATCTGTACTCGGACTGGGCGGGGCCTAACCCGGAAGTGGACAGTATTTAACCTGCAAATGGGCTGGGTAGCCTTGAAATGGGCTGGACTGTAACGGTGTGTTAATTTAAGCATGCAATTGATATGGGTTGATCAGAAATTGTTATATTTATTGCTAATTAGAAAACTATTTACATGACAGCATCAGCATTGAGCTTCAGATCAATGGTGTTGTCATGGTAACAAACTATATACACAACAAGTTTTGCAACAATGAATACAACACATGTTATTGCAATTATGAAGTAAAATGTAATGAACAAGAGTTTTCATTTTTTGTGATTTTTTTGTTTTTGGTTCTTTTTTTATTTATTTTTTATTTCCACACCAGATATGTGTAGGTGTGTGAGTAAGAGAGAGAGAGAGAGACAGAGAGAGAGAGAAAGAAAGAGAGAGAAAGAAAGAGAGAGAGTGGGGCGGGGGGACTGTGTTCTACGGATCAAATAGATTGTATATGATAAAGCAGACGGTTTTTGCCAGCACAGTCGTTTTTGTTTTCTTCACTCATAAATTGCAAGCATTAAATCTTCATAAACACG
>NC_045736.1:1162670-1163153 GCF_008692095.1 Etheostoma spectabile | reverse complement strand
ACATCATTAGAAAGCTTAAAGTCTCATGATTCCATTAAGCCCACACAAAGCATAAGATGACTTATAGCGGTTATAATCATGTTATGAAGTAAAGAAACAGAAAGATTCTGCGCCGATAGTGTCTAAAATTGAGCGTTCATCCCCACCTGTTTCCTTGTGTCTTTTTCCACAGCGGTGAAATATTGCCATAAACTTTTTTTTTCCTACATCGCCAACAGTTCAAAGAATAAGTAAATCCAATCCTTTTAATCCAAAACGAGCGGGTCCCCTCACAATCTTGTAGATTCTGGCTGAGTTTCCTCGTAAACAAATCTGAACAGTCCATCATTTATGGATTTTGATCACTCCTGCCGTCTGCCCTGAGGCCGCCACATTGTTTCTTTGCATTCAGTCGGATTGTATGACGTCACAGTTTTTGATTGACAGGTCGTTTCCCCCAATCTGTCTACTGTAACCTGAGTTAGCCCTTATGGAAGCCAATCA
>NC_045736.1:1143280-1162660 GCF_008692095.1 Etheostoma spectabile | reverse complement strand
TTTACAGAGGGCAAAAGTGGGAAAGATTGACAGCTATTCCAACCAGTTAGAACCAAACGTTATGAAACTGGCCTCCCTGTGTAGCCAATAAGATGACGAGTTAATTGATGCCTTACTTGACCAGAAAATTTTAACCCTGTGATGGCTCCAGCTGTGTCAAAACAAAAATATGGCCTTAGTTATTGCATTTCACCATTTCATCAATTTATAATTATTTATTTCTATAAATTTATGCATGTAGTTATTTCAGGTGTGTGAGTGATATGGATGTGTTTTGTATTTTGCACTTTTTGGGGTTTTTTTCTGAAAGGAAATGAGAAAAAACGCACAGACATATCTGTAGAAATAAATTTGTATAAAATCCATTTTATGAGTCATTTATTTCTGGATTTTTTCTGTTCTAAGTTGAGACATGTGGCTAGGGTACTATTTTTTGTATGTAGCCCATGTAATATACTTGCAGTAGTTTTTTAATCATTTTACAGATGACTTACTTGGACGGAAATAGAAATTCTCTGTTCTAACCTCTTTAGCTCTGTGTCAGTAAGGCCTAGTGTCACACTTCCACTAGAAACAAAGAATTGAGAGTGTTAACTTCCCAATGACCTCAGGGTCATCCCAGACGCTTTACCAGAAATCTACTGGTTAAGTAAGTACTACAAACCGAAGTAAAAAAACAACCTGAAGCTAAAGAAACCCTAAACGTTAACGGAAAAGACCCGCGGACCTGAGTGACTGAGGGAGAGGGAGAGGGCGGGAGCTGTTCACTTCTCAGTGTTCTGTGTGTGAGTGAGCGTGTGTGTGTAGGGGAGGGCGCTGTGACAACTAGCCTATCACAGAATAGTGTAGGGGACGGGCGCTGTCTGTGACTAGCCTATCACAGAATAGTTTAGGGGAGGGGTGCTGTCTGTGGCTAGCATATCACAGTCAATGAAGATTTGTATTCAATACAAGCACGGATGTTGACTCGTATTACTCGTATGATACTTGTATTTGGCAAAAATGCTCTATCCGTACTGGCTACTCGTTTTAGCCGAGTATCCGGCTCATCTCTATTCTGAACGTTAAAATACGGATGTTTGGACGGTGGCTGTCAGCGTTTGATGCATTTAAAAATGCGCCCTTTGGCGTGTATGTAGGACGTACCGGGGAGAGCAGCCAGCTGATGATATGATATTTAAATATTATAAACTTTATTTTACTTTAAATCATAAACATTTATTTTGTACAAGAGTGAGTGCAGGTGAAAGAGAGGTAGGGCCATAAAAAAATACAAATTGTCTACATGTATAACAACATGCATAGCAATATGTAGAGTCCATCATGACAGATTAGTCAAGCCGTAGATGAAGATTATAGCAGTTTGACCTAAAGCGCTGTCTACTGTCCTCCATCAAATTGGTTGGGCTGTACTGGTAACTACATTGTTCTAGGACTTGCGAACATCTGTAGAAAGATGTACAGTACACATAGGGCACAACTACAATATGTATTTACTTATAGTGGTATGCATGAGTTTAGACACCCATGCTAAAGGTGACTAAAAAGAGAAAAAGAAAAAAAAACATCTTTTGGAAATGTATTTAATGTCTTAATTAAAAAAAACACAGGAATTAGGACTAGGAATCCATCCTTTTAAAGACACCAATTTTCTTTGTGAATGAATAATGTATCGTAAATAATTAAATGTTCTTCCTTAAAATACAGGAAGCATTAGTATACACCCCCCTGAAATTAGATCCAAATCAATGCAAATCAAATCAGCTGTTAGGCTAACTGAAATAAAACCATGCTGAGTTGGTCCAAGATGGCGACCTGTGCAGACGTCTTATTCTGAGCTCCAAGACTCTGACCGAGTACCAATGATTTAAATTGACTTTTTGAGACTGTGTCATCAATAAACAAAGGATTGAAATGTTGCCCTTGCTTCCTGTAAGTTCATATGTCCGAACAAAAGGACTTTTGCTGGTTAATTTTAGTGAAAACCAACTAGCATACAAACTTTTGGGTGTTAGCCAAAGTTTTGTTCTTTGGTTTAAGGACACCTCTTCCTGAAACTCCCACGAAAAACCCAATTCCCAAAAAGGTCTGCACCAAAGAAGTGGAAACGGTATCAAATCCTAAAAGCCTTTAATGGCTTAAATGAACGTTTTTTGAAGTTTGAAGAAATGGTAATGAAAAATACAGTCGAGATTATGCAGGAAAGTGCAGGAAAATGTGAAAGGGCTGGAAACCCAGTGGAACGGTACGGAGGACACAGTGAAGAAGATGAATGACGAGATGACATGTCTGAGAGAGAAACTAGAAGAATCGGAACGGTACAGTAGGAGATGGAATCTCCGTCTTCTGAGTCTTCCAGAAAGCAGCAACGAGGATGTGAGGAAGGAGGTGCTGGAGATTATCGCTCAAATCATCCCAGAGGAAAAGAGCAAGCTTGGATTCCTGGTGGACACCTTGCACAGGGTCGGACGTCCGAGATAAAAGCACTCGACCCATCATCATTCAGTTCACCATGCGCACTTTCAGATTTAAAGTATGGAGAACAACGCTGCTGTCATGAAGAGAAAGAACCTCCGGATGACTGAGGATTTAACCCAACAGGAGGGACTGTGCAGAAATAAACTGTGGCCCCTTGTGAAGCAAGAGCGCGAAGACGGAAAGAAAACCAAATGGCAGGGTCCTGCTGTCATCATCAACGGTGTGAGACACACTGCCCAACTTGTCATACTTCTGTTAATGTGAGGTACAATGTTGACATTGCTTGACTTGGTAAACTTCTCTTAATATGAGGCTAAATACTCAAGTTAAATTCATCACCCATTTTTATGGGCTATTTTGTTCTTCTTGTGCATAATTAAAAGGGCAATATGTTCAATCCAACAGTTAAAACTAAAAACATTTTAGGAGGTTTTTGAGGTACTCGTGTTCAGAGCTTTCCACCTGACTAATCTCTGATAGTTTCTTTCTCAGAGTGTCTTTTCCTTAACTAGTTCCGTTAACCTTAACAGACATCCAGCTCAATCTTTTCTTTTTTAGTTCATCATGACACATTTCTTTTTTAGTTCCTTAAAATTAATATCTTTTAATGTAAGAGGTATTCGTGACAGCACCAAAAGGAAATCCATTTTTTTTTGTTCAGTAGACGAAGAAATGCTGACTTGATTTTTTTACAAGAGACTCACTTGGTGGATAGTGATGTGAAATTTTGGAAAGCTCAATGGGGCGACACATGTTATTTTTGTCATGCATCTCAACATTCAGCAGGTGTCGCCATTCTACTTAATAATTTTAAAGGCAATAGAGTTGAATCAGTGATCTCAAATGAGGGCAGATGGATAATTTTGGTCTTCAAACTAGACAATTCTTTCTTCATAGTTTGCAATGTTTTCACAGCTTTGTATGAAAATTTAAACCTTAAAAAACAAATGTTGATAATTGGAGGTGATTATAATGACGCTCCTTATGACCTTGTAGATAGACTACCTGTAAGAGTAAACCCACATTCAAGATTCAAAAGCACTGCATATGTTTATGAACAACTGACAGTTCTGGATGTTTGGTGGTTTTTAAACCCTGACATTGACGAATTCACCTGGAGCAACATCAGTAAATCCTTACAGTCTAAAATTGATCTATGGCTTATACTGTATCTCCCTCTTGTCTGCCATTTGAATCAGAATCATCACATAGGTATGCCCCATTCTCTGATCATAAATTAATCTCAATCCATCTAGCAGGAATAAAACAACAACATGGTAATAGACTTAGACTTAGAGACTTAGACTTAGCTTTATTAATCCCTTTGGGATGACTCCCGCAAGGAAATTAAAGTTACCAGCATCCGATACAGCATATGAAGGAGAAAAAATAAGAATACAATAAACACAAACTAATACAATGATGCACAGGACAACACACAGTACATGTGGTTACATGAAGGGATTATTTGAGGTGACTGATAGGCCTATACGTGGTTATTGGAAACTGAATAATAATTTGTTAATAATGAGTTTTGTGATTTAGAAAAAAAAGCAGCCAATAGCATATTTGGTAATAATGAAGGGAATCACACACAAACATGGGAATATTTACAATTTTAAATCAGAGGAATAGCAATTAAAAGAAGTAAAGAAATACAAAAAAATAACAGCCAAAGAAATACATCTCATGGATACATTAAACATAAGGATAATATTTCATAGGAAGAAGAAATAACATTGAAACAATTAAAGGAGGAAGTGGCCCATATGTACATTGAAATGGCTAAAGGGACATTTTTAAGGTCTCGAGCAAAATGGTTGGAACAAGGGGAAAGGAAGAAAGTCATTGTTTTGCTTTAGAAAAGCGAAATCGCAAGAGCAAAAATTTGACTACTCGTAAAATTAATAATAATATCACCACTAACTTTTTAGAAATTTCAAAATATGTTGGTACATTTTATAGCAATATGTATAAGTCAAATATTCAACTTGGCGAATGTGATAGATTCATTGAGTCAATTAAAGCATGTACACCAACTATATCTGAATAATTTAAAATGGATTGCGAACGTCCTAGTACTGAAGTGGAAATTTCAGAGGCTGTCGGGTCAATGAAAAAAGGGAAATCTCCCGGTAAGGATGGACTTTCAGCTGAATTTTATTTACATTTTTGGGAAATTATTGAAAAATCCTCCATTCGATCTAATTAAAGAATGCACTTTAAAAAAGGAACTGTCCACAAGTATGAAGCAAGGCTTAATATGTCTTCTCCCTAAATCTGAAAAAGATCACTTATTGATAGAAAACTGGAGACCTATCACGCTCTAAAATATTGACTATTAAATTGTATCACTGATTTTGGCTAAACGGTTAAAAAGAGGTCTTCATGAGATAACAAATGAAACACAGACAGGTTTTGTGTCTAATCTTCACATTAGCTCCAACATAAGACTTGTTCTTGACCTACTGGACTATTCTGATAACATCAATACTGATGCACTAATAGTATTTCTTGATTTTTATAAAGCATTTGATACGCTAGAACACTATTTTTTACTCAAAGCACTTCAGATTTTTGATTTCGGACCAAATTTTATATCTGCTATTGAAATGTTTTATAAAGATATTGACAGTTCTGTAATATTATATATACATAAATATTTCCTGTAATGAGATCTGTTCGCCAAGGCTTCCCTATTTCGCCGTTCCTGTTGGTGGTTGAATTATTGTCATTACATATTTGACATGATCTTATTATTAAAATTTGTCTAATTTTGGTAAGGAAATTAGAGGAACTCAACTAGCGGATGACACAGCTCTCTTTTTGAGCGACAAACATCAAATTGAACATGCTATATCCCTAATTTACCGATTTTAAGCTGCTTCGGGTTTAACACTCAACAAATCTAAATGTGCTTTATCAGGATGCATAGTATCCTGATCCATGAAAATAACTGGCATTTAATAAAAAAAATCTGTCTGCCGCTATGGGAATTTAACCTAGGGGTGTGTATAATTATGCCCCTGTTATTTTAAGGAAGAACATTTATTTATTTATGATACATACATTCAGACAAACAGAGCCATATTGACACAAGAAATGATTTTACAGTAGAAAGCACCATTTTAAGGAGTTGCACTGCCGTAATTAGTCAGAACCTTCTTCATCACACACCTGATGGTGCAGGACTTGATCCACATGGATCCACTTGCTGATCATTTCTCTGTCCCTGTATGGTTTCTTCCATCTCACCTTCTTTTTCATCCTCCTCACCCTCTGAAATATCCCTCTCTGTCATCACTCTCTAAACTTCCCAGACTCCTCTGCCTCTCCGGCGTCCTGCTCCTCAACCCCTTGATTTATTTCTCTCACTGCTGTTTTTCTCAATTTTTGTTTGCTGGAGCAAAAAAGGACGCTGTATGTCTTCCTCGTTTCATGATAACTATTAGAAGAAAAAATGTAGGGGTATGCATTACATTTGAGTCAATTTCAATACGTAGCTCTGTTGTCTGTAAATTTGGAGTGCTTTTATTGTTAATAATGTATTGTATTAAGTGTCCATTTCATTATAATATTCAGATTTACCATAAATAATTGAATATGCATTTTAAGTTCCCTTAAAGAGGGGAGGGGCGCTCACATTTGAGCATTTAAAAACGTGCTTGAAAGTAAGGCATTAGTTACTTTCTAAAGTAACTAGTTATTTTTATAATTTGTAAATGAGTATCAAATTTAGTTGACATGCTGGTTGAAATCTTTTTGTGAACCAATGTTGTTTCATATATGTAGTATGATGGGTAATTGTTTACCCATCATACTAATCAATCCCCCTTTTTACACATGGTCTAATCCAGGGGTGCACATTTCGTCGATTGCGTTATACCGGTCAATCGCAAAGGCAGTGGGGGTAGATCGCATGGCATTAAAAAAAAAAAAAGTAAAGATGTCAGGCTATCATCCATCCTCACTATGCCACTATACTTGCTTGACACACAGGACGACGAGTCTAAAGTCAGATCTTTTCTGACACATAGGTCGTGCTGACCTATGTGTCAGAAAAGCTTGCTGGAATTTTGCCGCTGCTGCATGCAAAATTCCAGCAAGCTGGTGAGTTGCCCAGTTAGCCTAGCTAAGTTATTTCTGCTAATCTCAAAAGAGGCATAAAAATGAGTTTGTATGCTTTGCATTTTTATAGTAGGTAGATCATTTTGACTTGGTCATTTTAAAAGTAGCTCTCAAGCTGAAAAAGTGTGGTCACCCCTGGTCTAACCCATGTGTCAACTTGGCAAAATGAAGAAAGAAACGGCTGGGTAGCATTCTGTTTGGGAATGAGATCCACTGCTTGTACTGAGAGATAAGATGGCAGAGGTCCAAATTGACAGCAACAGAATCAGGTACAAGAGAGAAGCCCACGCGGTTCAGGCCAGTGCCAGTCTCTGGAAGCAGAACTGTCAACATAAAAAATGAAATCCTGGTTAGTGAGAGTTGTGTCAGAGAGGTCAGGCTGTGGTATGCAGACACCTGTAGCTGTGCAACACAACTGTTCCTCTCTGTCATCTGATGTGGGGAAAGGAAAAGCAGGGTTAACAACAGTGCATCTCTTAGTGATATTTGGTAGTATTATCTAAGGTACTTGGTCACAGATAATTGAGAACAGAGAATTGTTCTTTTACTGTTTGACCTGTAGTCCCAATTGACCAAAATAAACCGACCACTATGCTTTGGTGCCAAATCTTTATGTCTAATAATCAAGTTTGTGACACCAGAGTCAACTAAAAAGGTGAGTGGAAGCCCGTTAGGTTTACACTCAATAGAAGGCCGTTTCTTGTAGGTGTGTAGCCGTGTCTGGGGCCTCCTCTGGCCTGACCATGGCCTTCGTGGCTGCGGCCTTTTTCGGGTCCGCGCTCCATATGTTGCCCACCAGCCTGTTGTAACATGTAGGCAGACGCTTCAAACATGGTTTTCTCACATATTCATTGGTCTTTCCACCTGATGCAGATGTGACGGATGCTGGGAGTGGAGTCTGGGGTTTGGGCAGCGGTGCACAAAACATGTGTCCTCTTCGTGCCCTTGTTTTTTTGACGCGTTTGAGGCACTTTTTTTAATCACTTTTTGACGCTGTTTTTCAACGTTTTCTTTATTTTGTAACCCTACCATCAGTCTACTGTACACATCACTAACACCAATCTATCACCACTAGTTTTACACTATTTTATTTTTCAAATTCATGGTCAAGAAACCTCATTTATATGAAATTATATCCTTTTTTTTGTCTTTTGTCATATTTTTGGGGGGGGAATAAAACACCCAAAACTCAATATAGTAGTAAACTGATCCTTCGTTTAACTTGCAAGAAGCGTTATATGGAACCATCCATGTAACATTTGGATGAAAAAATCCCAAATTTCTGATGTAGAAACTTTTAAAAACAGGGCAAAGTGGACCCCAGGACAACAGGAGCAGAGGTGTAGTGGTAAAAAAAGAGGTGGGTAAACTATAAATTCTGTGATCAGGTGGACCACGACGCGATCACCGATAAGGGGGGCCACGGCTTACCTGATGACATGTTTGTTTCATTGTTCCCTCACAGGTCACACAATCAGTTCAGTTCATACATTAATCGAATTTCTTGTTAAAAAGACTCAAGAAGGAATTATATGGTTGAAATCTATAAAGTTTACTAAATGACAAAACAGAGACAACAAAAATATGTGTAAAATATTCACATTAACAAGCTGGAATCAAAGACCTTTTTAGTTTTGTCTTTAAAATATTACTCAAACTAACTAATCAATTATCAAAATAGTGATGATGGAGTTTATTATATATAAATACATAGTAAAACCCCCATTGATTTTCTCCATAAGAATTTAATTATCAGCCATAATGTATAAACCGTCCGAGGTAGACTGACCCAGTTTCTGTATGATATCAACCTTGTAACATTATAAGAAAAACAATTATCCACTATCTTACGTAGAAAAACTACATTACCCACAATCCTAAGCATACCAGCAACGTTTCTGATTGGTCAAACTTTCTGTTACCATAGAAACGTTTACCGTAACAGCTAGAGCGACAACAATAACTAGCTAGCTGACTAGCAAAGGGAGATCCTTACTACTTGATGTTCTAATCCCCCAGCGTCGACTTCAAGGCAGCGCTGCGACCGTGACTTCAAGGCACCCAACCGTTGCCCAACCCTAGTACCTTCCACGCAGCGCTGCCTGGAAGGCGACACTGGGGGAATATACACCAAACCCCACAAGAGATTGGTCAACACTGACAGTAATGCAGGGCAATCTGAGACTTTGTCTTAGGTTTAACAACCTATGAAACTAATAATGAACAATATGAAACTAAAACGACACAAGCTTAATTTAGAATGGCTTTGGGAGATAGGCTATTCAGAGGTGGATAAACGCACTTTGGAGGTGGGTAAACGCCATTTCCGAATTTTGAGAGGTGCATAAACGGCGTTTACGTGCGTTTAGCCTCCACTACATCACTGAACAGGAGGGTTAAGTCAACGTCAAAACTGTAACTGGGAGAACAACCATCTGGTACGAGTTCCCGAGTAGTAAATAAGGGGTTTGACTGCCGTTCCAGGGCTCTGTCACAGGTCAAAGGTTTTAAAACACAAGTTACGGGTTTCCTGGAACATCACATAGGCCTACACATCCATTTGTCCAATGTCCCTGCCCGATTAAAGACAGTTTCTATCAAATGTTGAGTGTTAGGTTGAATATTCCTTCGGCATGTATCCAAATGTATTTTCATATTTTTACCACTTCTCTAAAGTATCTCATGAGAGGGACCTGTCTTCTGGAAACTGAAGGTTACAAGTCAGGGGCCCTCTGCGTAAGAAATGGTCCAGATCCAGATGTGAAGTGGGTAAAATCCTAACGGGGCCCTGAAAGAGTTGCTGTCATAGAGGGACAATAACACACTTAGGATGTGTATCGGGGACAGGAGTCGCAGAGGCCCACAAGAGTAGTTAAGTCTGTCTGATGATGAGAATCGCCTGAGTGGAGGATGATGTTAGGAATGAGTGGGTCCAGAAGGGGGGTCCTAAAGACTATAAAGGAGGGGTCGATTTTACATTTGTTGAGAATCTTTGAGCAGTGCATCTGATTGCATTTTAACTATTTTTCTGTCATGAAAGTCTGTTAAAGCTGTATTTAATCTAAAGTCATGGGATTCGTAATGTGCGAAGTCTTCTACATTATTTCTGAGTCTCCCCCTACATCACTGAGGCTCTAACTACCAGCTGGTCCATCGTATGAGTAAACGATTTTATTATTATTGTTGCGAGTTCTGCTGCTGGGTTCAGGATACTTCTTGAGACCACTGTTGGTGAGTTTGTCTAACACACTCACTTACATAGAAAGCCCTACAAGTAACTGAGCCATGACCCTGACCCCAACCCACCCTGGCGCAGCGCCCCTGGGTGTTGGCAACTACTGATCTTTTGCCACAGTTTACTCAGTCCTCTTAACTTACTCATTTATTTCATTTATTTGTTGATTTCGCTCAAAGGACATTTGTATCCTCATTAATAATAACAACTTTAAATATTCATTTATCAGAATCATTTATTTGTCATTATAAATCCTTCTGATAAATTAATATTTAAATGTATTATTAAATGTATTATATATCTAAAAAATAAAATCAAAAGGGACAGTCAACCATGTTATGAGTGTTGGCGTTGTATAGTTTGTCCACCAGAGGACGCTCTACAACTGTTATTGTGTTTTTGTTCAAAGGACAAAGTTTCATATTTTAAGTTTGTATTTTTATGCATTTTATTCATCTTTTTTCCTTTACTTTTTATATCATTTTTATATGCATTTATATTTGTGGAATTTGATGGGCGCGGTGCCCCAGTGGCCTCTATTAGGAGTGGCAGTATGGAGTTGGGTCAGGAACCGGAGGGTCGCAGGTTCAATCCCTGTACGGACCAAAGCATGGTGGTGGACTGGTAGCTGGAGAGGTGCCAGTTCACCTCCTGGGCACTGCCAAGGTGCTCTTGAGCAAGACACTGAACCCCAAACTGCTCGGGGCGCCTTTCCATGGGCAGCCCCCCCCCCCCCCCCCCCCCCCCCCACCACCCACCACCCCCCCCCCCCACCCCCCCCCCCCCCCCCCCCCCCCCACCCCCACCCCCCCCCCCCCCCCCCCCCCCCCCCCCCCCCCCAACCTGAAATCTCACCATTAGTGCATGTATAGGTACTGAGCATGTGTGTGTAATTCAGGCCTTTGAGTAATGTGTGTAATAACAACAGAGTGTAAATTGTTATTTCCCCTTGCGGGATTAATAAATCATACACTACTACTATTGTTATTATTATTATTGACAAGCCACCGCTGAATGGGACATTTGACAGCAGATCCCACAGAAAGCTCCAGTAAGGTTGATTTCTAATGGCCCACTGTAGCGCATCCATGCACTGTGTGTGAGCGCAACACGTAGACATGTAGTGCGCTAAACCTGGGACTATGCTGTGCTTCAGAGCAGACATACACCATAAACTGTTGTGCATGCTGCCTGTGTATCCCCTACCCCCAGCTGTCTGTATGATCCACACGGACTGCGGGAGTGGAAGTGCAGTATGTCTTTGCTGCGCTGCGCGTTACGCACAGCGAAGAAGGAAGCAACACACGCTTGGTTTCCGTCCTCTACAAACCGAGAACGTTTTCATATCTCCTCCCTAGATATATTGTATATAAACTCGCAGGTTTTGTTGGATAATATCTACACCGCGACAAATCACTTCTAACTAAGGTAGGTCATGTGTGCGCTCTGTTTGTCATCAAGTGACAGCCCAGATGTGGATAGTTTGGTGAAGTTGCCACTGTTGTCATCTGAGTCTCTATGATGATTTACCTTTTCTTGCCTACATGTGTGTACAGGAGGTTCCTCATTTAATCTACATACGTTATTGTGTTTCCATGCACTTATAAGTTGTTGAACAGTTAATAATATAAGTAACCTACCGAGTTACGTTGTGCGTGCAAACATGTAGTCCCGCAGGATACGTGGAGAAAATACACAAAAACACCGATAGAATTAAAAAGGTTAAAAGATCAAAACAAGTTATTCATTATTTATATATATATATACATTATTTTTGTACTTTTTTGACTATTTCTGGCCTTTAACTTTACAGACTAATGCCCACGACTATTGCATTGTATTGCGTAATTGTGTAGGCTCAAACATTTTCACTTTCGATTACGGGTGAATTATTTAAATTAAGGTCATTATTTCACTGGAGGGAACCATGAAATCCACGTTAAGCATGACGTCAAAATGTCTTTCTGTTAAATGTTCTGTCTCATTACAGATCATGGACCCGTGGCAGAAGCAGAATGCAGGTGACCCTGATTGCATACTTATATTTGATCTGTGAATGAGTTTCTTGAGTTACAAAAAGCAAAGCAGTGCATTAGACATTAGACAAGATAGTGCTTTTGAAAATAATAATTCAAAAGGGAGGAGATAGCCATCAGTGCTTCTTTGACATTCTGAGGCAGCTTCCAGAACATTAACATTAACAGCAACCGGTGCTCAGCCTGTAAAATAGTAGCATACAGCTGCTGTCTGCACTGTAGATACTGGGGGGGGGAACCTCAACATGCATCTGGCTTAAATCAAGTCAGAGTTTAAACTTTCTCTTTTCTATACATTGTTAATACATTTCTGAAGGAAGACTGTTATATATATTTACAGGCTCACAGACACGGCCAGTCACCGATAGTAACAGTGTTGTTACCGACAGAAAAATCCAAAATGTAAAAGGAAAAAACTTCAACATGGACATTGAAACAGTGAGTGATCCAGGTAAGCAGTCCGAGTGGTAAGCAGTAATATTCCTCGACACGTTTCAATACAAGAAGACAATATTTGATTGAGCTCATATTTTCTTTCATTCATTCTTCTTTTAGGAAAAGCAGGTGGAACGTGCAATGTGACTTGTACTGATGAGATATCTAATGTTGAAGTTGATGGTGACATCAATTTATCAGTGAAAATGAAACCATTAAAAGTACATTTGGGTAATATTTGACCAACCTCTGTTACATATTTACCGGTATTCTGCATAAATATTCTGTCTGGACATTTCAGCAAATCCTAACACTGCTTTCCTCTCTCAAGGAGAGTAGACAAGACCCCAGCATCCTCTCAGGTACACACACACACACACCCACACACACACACACACACACACACACACACACACACACACACACACACACACACACGTAATCCCTACAGGCACACCTTCAAACCCCATGCTGAAATAAAAATGGCGGCCAACATTATCCGTCAGTTGCAAAAAGTATAGGTTCCCCAAAGCAAATGACCCATTTCATAAAACCTAATTCTTTCAGGATTGATAACCAAAATATATTGTCTTTTGCAGGGCCCTTCTGTGGAAACAATCATTTCTCACAAGTTGGAACTTGTTGAGTGCCTGAGGGCCGATCGCTCCTTCATTCTGCAGCATGTTTACACCAAACAGATTGTCACAGACAGACAATATCAGAGACTGAAGCACATTTCACAGCCAGAAGAAAGCGTCAATGAGCTGATCGATCAAGTGATTGTTAGAGGTCAAGAATCCTGCTCTCTTTTTCTTGAAGTTCTCAAAGAGCCTGGCATTCTCCAGACCTATCCACAGCTCAAACTAATTACAGAGAAATGGTGATAGTTTGAAAGAAAGAAGAACGCAGGTCTCTGGGAAGGGTGGAGGGGGTTGAACAGATGGATGGGAACGGGTTATAGTTAGAATCATAGGAGGTTAAATGGAAGTTGGAAAATTGTTTATAATGAACTGTGATCACAATATTATTTGAAAGTTTTGGCTTGGACATAGCACACCAATCAGGCTGTTTTAATGAACTATTTTTTACACATAGTTAAATAAAGCAAAGCACAGTCAATTGTATGTATTTCTGGCTGTATGCACCACATTGACTGCTGGTGCATAAGACCGCAGGGCTTTTAACCCGAGGGCGGAGTTTGTCTCCTATTAACACAAGACTTTCACCCATGGAAACATGTGTTTGTGTCCTGGGAGTGTTAACCTAAAGCACAATCTTTTTATTAATCTTTTGGTGTCTAAACGTATCCGTCGGGGCCACATGAGAATTACCTTTTTTTGGCTAAACTCAACTGCCACGGCCCCTGAAAGGTGCTCTGTACCTGGCTGACATTAACCTTATGTCAGCTAAATGTAACTGGAAAGACTGCTAACTTAACTGTCATGTGACCGGTCGTCAGATGACCAGCCGGTGGTCACCAAATGTCGTAGGATGTCAAATGAATTGGTTGTGCATTTTTTTACATACAATATCAGACCCGATAATGAGAATGGGTTGCACCACTGGGCTTACACAAACTGGGTTTTAAATAATGGAGGGGACATGTTCCCCTTGTCCCCAGTTGAAATCACACCCTAGTGTGTACGTATGTCAATACAATATTTCAGTTAGTTGATTTTCATATGTAATGTCTCCTCCATAATGAATGCACAGGGGTAGAAAAGTGAACCCATAAAAAGTTGGTCTAAAAAAAATTGTGCTAAGTTTTAAGCACTAAGACATTAATGGTAATGCATTTGAAATGGCGTGGCTGTGGCCCAGAGTCGGTTGTCCTTTAAGGTTGGCGGTTTGATCCCCGGCTCTTCCGGTCCTGTCTAAGTTTCCTTTAGCAAGACGCTGAACCAAGAATTGCTGAATACAGTGTATATAAGTGACAATAAGTCATGTGTTCCTTTGAGTGTATTTGTTTTGATGATTACTTAACCAGTGGACTGATATAAATAATTGAGACGATATGATAACGTTAAAACTTCTTTATTAACAGCATTTTGAAATATATAACAATACACATCCAGGCCTACATGCGGGCCACATCTGACACCTCCTCGTGCCTCCCAGTTATGCGCAATGTTTCCCAAAAGTCCAAATCCTTTATTCTCTCTGGGCTGTCCCCCTCTGTGTCCTCAGCATGTGGGGGGAGGCTCCATCTCCACCCCAGGATGGCAAGGCGTCTGTTCATTCTCCAAATGGGTTGACAGAAACCCCTCACCTTCCTCCTCCTCCTCCTCCTCATGACCTCTCTTTGTGACCTTTATTCAACAAAGCATTAACTCACACATTCCTATGGGCTTTTATATATTTTTTTTTACATGTGCTTAACATACTATAAGACTCACCTAGGTAAAATACATGTCTAAATAATAGAAATAGCCCGTTGTGTGTGTCAGGTTTTGGGCATTCATTTTTATATGTTGTTATCAAAAATGTGTCAATAAAAAACTTTTTTTTTTTACTAAACATGCTTTTGAATTCTAAGTCTAATAGGGGACAGACTTTCTTTCTCCAGCAGTGAAGTATCCAATGCCAATTAGAAAATACATGATCTTAACCCTAAATTGATTGATTAGATTGGAGTGTGTAGGTTTTATCCAACCAGAGCATCCACTAACCTACCTAGTTCATATTAATCCTTATGAAAGGCCATTTGTTGCTGCTTCTGGTCTAGAAATACTAAGAATTGAAGATGAATATTGAGTTAATAACTCAGCTGACCTCCCTGCCTCTCTGTCCTGGGTAGAAGCCTTGGGTATCTGCCTTTGGACAAGGAGCTCTCGGTGTGTGGAGTAAGAGTTAAGAGGAAATGCCTGGAGGAAATCGTTTTTTTTAGCGGTATTTGGGGCGTAAACTACACTCAGCCTGTGAAGACACGAGAAGAAGCAAGCTCTTGGTTTCTGTCGGCCGAAAACCATTTTCATGTTCACATCCCACCAAACAAAAGGTAGGTTATATGGGCTATTTAACGTGTCATAAAGATGTGGGTCTAGTTATGGTAACTACAGTAGTTCTGTGAGTCTCTTACTTGTATATCCATAAAGAAACGTTTTGGTTCTATAAAAAGCACCCTTTAACATTTAGTCACTTAAAGATATGGATATTCACATTAAAGTATTTTCTATTTGGACGATTACATGGAAAAAAAAAATCACTGTAAGAAGTATTTTATAGCAGCAAAAAAAGACTGCAGTATTATATGACAGCATAGTTTTTTGTGGCTTAAGCTGTAGAGGAAAGAGTTAACCGAACAGTCATGTTGGCAGGCAGATTACATTAGGGCGTAACCTGTAAACACTAAAGAAGGAGGAAGCAGTGAGCTGTGGTATGTTGATTGGTGACCGACAACTTTTTAATCTACTGTAGGCTTAAGATAAGTCACACTAAATACAGCAAGGTTTTGTGCGCCATTTGTTGTGGTAGATCTTTGGAGAGTCTACAACAGGAGATTTGTAGAAATTTCAGGAGAGTTTTGTTTAAGGTTAAGTAGTTCCTGTTTTCCTTAAAGCGCCCATATTCTGCTCATTTTCCGGTTCATAATTGTATTTAGAGGTTGTACCAGAATAGGTCTGAGATGGCAAAAGTAGGAGTACC
Organism: Etheostoma spectabile; assembly: GCF_008692095.1. Classification (NCBI taxonomy): domain Eukaryota; kingdom Metazoa; phylum Chordata; class Actinopteri; order Perciformes; family Percidae; genus Etheostoma; species Etheostoma spectabile. The sequence continues at coordinate 1,146,703 of NC_045736.1, read as the reverse complement.
GATTTAACTTTTTTACTCAAGTAAAAGTAACAAAGCACGGACTTGGAAATTTACTTAGAGTATACTTTTGCGGACGCATTTCTACAAATCTCCTGTTGTAGACTCTCCAAAGATCTACCACAACAAATGGTGCACAAAACCTTGCTGTATTTAGTGTGACTTATCTTAAGCCTACAGTAGATTAAAAAGTACACACACACACGATAAATATAGACTATATACAGTGAATATAGAGACTAAACACTGTTATATTTTTTTCTCTGTGTGCCGTGCGCGCCTGCTCGTGGTGTGAGGCGCTATTCTCCAACATGCACTCACAATCACACCTGATGTTACGGCGGGGGGTGAGATGAGGACCCAAATGCAATAGACAGCAGGCAGGAGGGAGCTTCAGCACGGCTTTTATTGATAACATAACAGAAGAACATAAAGGAAAAAATCCCAAAGTTCCAAAAACCAAAACAGGCACAGGGAAAGGCGATAACAAATGGGAAAACTCCACATGGAACACTCACGAGGGATGACCAGGAAAGACCCACAGGGAGGGCAGGAACATAGGCAATAAAACGCAGACTGGGGTAACTCACAGGAAGGACAAACTCGACATTGGACAGCAACGGCACAAAATGATCGAGCACTAGACAAAGGGAACATAGAGGTTAAATACACAAGGTAACGAGGTAATGGGGAACAGGTGGCACATCAGGTGAATCACATTAGGGCGGGGCAGGACAATCAGACAAACAAAGTGAATCTAGACAAGACAAGACAAGAAGCCATACTACCAAAGTAAAACAGGAAACAACAAACAGACACAGGGGAACACAAGACAGGATCAACAACACAAGATTGGGGAGAAAACCGAGACAGAAACACAGGGAAGGCCAAATGAGAAAACAACCCCAAACCACAATACCTGATAGACAACCTTTTGTACAAAACTAAAGCAACGAGTCAATTTTTTTAAATGTAAGGAGTAAAAAGTACCAATATTCGTGTTAAAAGGAAAGGAGTAAAAGCAAAAAGCGCACACACAGCTGTTTGGATTGTTTCCAGTTTCTAACATGTGTTTTTCTTCTTTGAGTACTTTTACTTTTCTTGCTATAAGTACGTTTTCCTGATGATACTTACAGACGTTCACTTAGTGTAACATTTCCAATGCAGGACTTGTAATTGTAAGACTATTTTTTTTACAGTTTGGTATTAGTACTTTCACTTAAGTAAAGGATCTGATTACTTCTTCCACTACTGCAGACCTGAAAGAGACCTGGGTTCCACTGTCTCAACTGACACAGCATGAGATTGTACTGTAAGCAGAGAAATTCTACTGCAGTTGTGAGACTCTCCAGACATATTAAGTCACATAAACATACACTTCAGTGAAGGTTTTTATGCAAGCAGTGGATAATCAGACAAATGTGTTGATTGTTTTCCTTTTTGGATAATACTTAGAGAAAACACAGAAAACACTCTACAGAGTTTTATATAGTGGCAAGGGACCTGCAGTATGACGTTAAAGGACAGCACAGGGGTCAGTTCTAGCAGAGGTTTTACAGAATCTTAATAACCAGTTAACCAGTTAACAGCATGTGTTCAGGTGATTGTGCTCCTCTTTGTTTGACTCTGTGTACCTTTTTGTGTTTCCTGTCCTCTAACATCCCAGAATTTCCCCAAGTGGCACACGTTTTGTATTTTATTGTGTAATAATATAAAACATTTTCACTCTTGATTCTTGCTGAATGATTTGAAGTTAATTATTTTACAGGAGAGAACCAACCAATACACTGTAGCATGCGTCAAACTTTAATATTTTATGTTAAGTAGCCTACCTTGTGAAATATTTTTTGTCTTATTGCAGATCATGGGCATGGTGTTGTCAGTATGGGACATGATGTGGCCAGTTGTGGAGAGAATCATGGCTTCATATTCAGGTGACCCTGATTACATCCTCAATATGTGTGGGGATATTTTATCCATGAATGAGTTTCTCTCCTTGGGGTCAGCCAAGAGAAAAAAAAATTAAACCATGGGCACAGAATAAAAATGTGTACCCTCGGTTTTACAAACGTGAGTAAAGTTAGAAAGATATTCAAAAATTCAACTTCAATTACTCTATAGCAAAATGTTATTAAAGCAACATTAGAGTTCGATCCCGCGTCGGTCCCCCTACAGGTTGCAAGCGGAATAGTCCCATTATGTCTCATTTGAACTACAGATCTGCTACCTTTGTAGCCCCCCCCCGGGGTCAGCTGAGAAAAGAAAAACTAAACCGAGAGCACGGATTCAGAACAATCCGTGCTCACGATTTAACAAACTGTGCGCACGGATTCATAATCTTGATAAACGTGAGCAAAGTAGAAAAAGATTCAAACTAGCAAAATTATATTAAATAACAAATGATGCATCTTTCTAAAGTAGTAAGGTTAACAATGAGCTACAAACTATTTTTTATCAAAAGGAACTGTCCTCCAACCTGGAGAAATGAGACTGGTCTCTAGTAGCAGCTTCCGATGCTTAGGGACCGTCTCCAAATTTGTGCAACTAGGAGGAGACAAGTTATCATTAAGGTAAGAATATGTGTAGAATATCTTCCCTATTATGCTCAAATTTAAAATGAGCACAAATTGTGAATATTATAATATTATAATGAATAAAATAATGTTGCAATTTTGGTTGGGTCAGACCCATCTGCTAGCAATGGGGGGCCGAGACTCATATCTGAATGGATAAGTGTGCACCAAACAAGCCACTTTGTAATTTTGATGTTTTCATGAATACAAAAGTTGAGTGACCCTTCAAAGCTGAACATTTTTGGTTTCCAGAACGTTCTGGGAACGTTCGTTTTTGGTTGCAGGAACGTTCCCTGAAGGTTAGGTTTGGTTGTGTGTTGGTTGTCTTTTGGTTGATTGGAAAGTTTTCTTTGGTTACAGCGGACGTTCTCAGAATGGTTGCAACCTTTAGAGAACATTGCGAGAATGTTCCCTTAACGTTGCAACCTGTAGAGATTAGGGGAACGTTAGGGGAACGTTCTGAGAACGTTAAGAATTCCCCCTAGACTAAAAAACGTTGGGTGACCCTCCAAACAAATAATAAAAAGACATTCAATTCAATTTAATTCAATTTTATTTATAGTATCAATTCATAACAAGAGTTATCTCGAGACACTTTACAGATAGAGTAGGTCTAGACCACACTCTATAATTTACAAGGACCCAACAGTTCTAGTATTTCCCTCCAGAGCAAGCAACAGTGCGACAGTGGTGAGGAAAAACTTCCTTTTAGGCAGAAACCTCGGTCAGACCCAGGCTCTTGGTAGGCGGTGTCTGACGGGCCGGTTGGGGTTAGTATGAAGAGTGGCAATAACAGTCACAAAAATAGTAGTTCTTTGTAGTAGTTCATGGCATAGCAGGGCACTGTACGGCA
>NC_045736.1:1141900-1143270 GCF_008692095.1 Etheostoma spectabile | reverse complement strand
CACAGCAGGACGTGGCAGGGCACCGCAGAGCGTAGCAGGATGTAACAGGGCAAGGCAGAACGTGAAGCGGGACCATGGCGACAGCTGCTACCATGTTTTTGGAGCCTCCCTGATCCAAGGAAATATGCTGGGCGAATAAGAACATAAGGACTCCGGGGAATGACTCCCCAGAGACATGGCCCTTATTGTCCTCCAGTGGTCCATTCCATAAATACCAAAACGGTCCTTTATTCATATTCACAGGCTCACAGACACGGCAAGTCGCCGATAGTAACAGTGTTGTTACCGACAGAAAAATACAAAATGTAAAAGGGAAAAACTTCACAATGAAGGTTGAAACAGTGAGTGATCCAAGAAGCAGTCCAAGTGGTAAGCAGTAATATTCCTCGACACGTTTCAATACAAGAAGAAAATATTTGATTGAGCTCATATTTTCTTTCATTCATTCTTCTTTTAGGAAATGCTGGTGGAGAAGATGGGCAGGCAGATTGTTGTGCACGGGGTGGCAGTGTGATTTGTACTGATAATATATCTAAGGTTGAAGTTGATGGTGATATCGATTTATCAGTGGCAGTGAAACCATTAAAAGTATGTGTGGGTAACATTTGACCAATCTCTGTTACCGATTTACCAACATTCTGCATAAATATTCTGTCTGGACATTTCAGCAAATCTTAACACTGCTTTCCTCTCTCAGGGAGAGTAGACAAGACCCCAGCGTCCTCTCAGGTACTTACACACACACACACACACACACACACACACACACACACACACACACACACGTCTGTCTGCCTATCTTTGTGGGGACCAGTCATTGACATAATGCGTTCCCTAGCGCCCTTACCCTAACCTTAACCATCAAACCTAAATGCCTAACCCTCACCCTCACCCTAACCCTAAACATAACCTAACTCTAACCCTACTCCTAAAATCAAGTCTTAGTCCTCAAAAAGCCCTTTAACGGTATGGGGACCAGCATTTTGGTCCCCACAAAGCACTCAGGTCCCCATAAGTATACTGTTTTCACAATTTTTGGTCCCCACAAATGTAGCTATACCTAGACCACACACACACACACACACACACACACAAAACAAAATACTCATTGATAGTTTGTTCTGTGGGGAGTTTTACAGATTCCATTTAAGGATGTCATGTTGTACACCTCTATAGTTTAGAACAGTGAGCCAGATAGTGGAAAGAGAAATTAACCTCCTCCAATGCGCTGTAAATCTCCAGTTATTTCTTTTAGATTTCACAGTAACACTACTGCATATGATTTAACTAGAATGCTGTAAAGTTACATTACAACCAAAATAACAGTAGTCTAAGTATTACCATTGAAATCACAGTAGTCAAAGCATTAC
>NC_045736.1:1141814-1141890 GCF_008692095.1 Etheostoma spectabile | reverse complement strand
AATCACAATATAGCCACTATAGTACTGCAAATAGTAAAGTAAACTATTGTATTTTTACTTTTTTATCTTATGTTGT
>NC_045736.1:1136163-1141804 GCF_008692095.1 Etheostoma spectabile | reverse complement strand
AATTGTTTTGTATTTTACAATGAATACCTAAAATACTGTAAATGGAAGTATGGTGCCTTTACTGTAAAAAGTATTCACAGTAACTTGCTGGACAATTCTTGCCAGTAAGTTACTGTAAATTTCATGTTACAGTAACTTACAGTGTTACAGTGTACTTTTTACCCCATTCACCTCCAGTCTTTATTACATCCAGGGCCCAGGGTTTGTCCAACTGAACTCATCAGAAGATCCCATCATCCGTTACCAGACCTTCAGCCAACTCTCTTCCCCACTACTTCCCCGTCTACTCAGGGGGTTTGCTTGCTTATATTAAGAGGAAGACACGTCCCCAAGCACCGTCAAGAACTATGAACTATCCTTCAATCCTTTGAGTCTTGGTTTATTATGTTTTTTTGTTTTTTTTTAATGGAAACTGTATTACAGGTTTGCTTGCTTATATAAGTTGTTTTTCTCTATGCAATATTTTTTTTTGTTTTCCTGTTTTTCATGACTGATTACTGTCGCTATGTGAATGTCACAAATAAGCAATGTTATTCAATATATTTTTTTATTTTTATTTTCATATATATGCACATAAATATTGTATCCCATTGTTACATGCTTGTATCTTGTTAACTGTATCTAACTGGTAATTGATCAGCTCCAAGCAAACAAGTTCCCTCGATACAGTTGGTTTTGAAAGTGTGTGTGTGTGTGGTTATGGTTAAGGTAAACAGATGTTTAAAGTGAATGCTAATTATGTTACCTTCAATGTGCAGCCTATTACAGTGTTAGAGGTGTAATGTGTCATACATACACACATACACGGCCTATGTTCATGATCATGCCGAGGGGGTCAGCCTCTCTGAGCTCCCATGGCGCCATTTTAATACTACGAAGCCATCACCTGCTGTTAGCATCCCATTGACTCTATTTGTCTGTTGTTTATTTCTAAAGAAACAATACAACACCGGAAAAGTGCTTTGATCTATTTCCTTCACTGGTCTCTGTCCAGAACAACGGCATCTGGTTGGTCCATTTCTTTAACTGTCTTTAACCGTGACCTGGCTCGGTTGGTCAACAACACGCTCGCTCCCATTGTCATTCACTTCTGTTAACGCTTATGTATTTTTGTTGTGGCATTAGTATTTGTGTCGTAGCTTTTGCATTTGTGTTGAACCGTCACGGCCACTGTTTGCCTGTGATCTCATCATCAATTATTGCAGTAATAGAACAATAATTAATCATATGGGCCTCATCTATTAATTTAATTCGATTCATTAAGCTTCACAGGATGAAAAAAAAACATGTTGCCAAAGCAGTTTACAGTTATTAGCAGATATTTTTACATGCTGATACGTTCTGTATGAATTCTACATAGCACATTGCATAACAGTGTGTAGGTAAATGCAGGCTGCTGCACGTCTTCCACTAAGCCACTAGAGGTCACCAGTGTAAAGGGTTTGTTTTTTAATATTTGGTTTTCCATGTCAATGAATTTTGCAATCAATTTTACACAGTATAATTAGAATTTATGACTGTGTACAACATGCAATGCGATGATCATTGAAATAAACTTAACATTCATCTGGGCATCCAGATAGCGCAGTGGTCTGTGCGGATGCCCATGTACAGAGGCTTGTTCCTCGACGCGGCGGGCCCGGTTTCAAATCCGGCCTGTGGCCCCTTTGCCGCATGTCACTCCCCCCTCTCTCTCTCTCCCCCCTTCACACATACTTACATCTGTCCTGTCCAAATAAAGGGATAAAAACCCCAAATAACTAGAAAAAAAAAAAAAACTTAACATTCATCTTTCAAGATTTTTTACTTAAGAGGCTTTTGAATTCTAAATCCATTTATGGAGACAGAAACGTGAATAATACAATAAAATTTGACAAACACACACACACCACACACACACACACACCACACACACACACACACACACACACCACACACACACACAAAGACACACACACACATACACACAAACACCAGCTGTTACACAAGTGAGTTGATTAGTTGGAAAAGATCAGTGGTTTCTTCAGTGATGATATATAAAATTTCAGGAGAAATGGGCACATTTGATTTGGTTCTATTTAATAATTAATTGGGAAAAACAGTTTAATACATACTGTACATACATTTTAAATACAGTGTTCAGAATAATAACAAAAGTGAAAAATGCTCAAGATCCTTAGAATGTCTATTAATTCCATAATATCAATGCATTGGGAACACTGCACATTCAATTCCAAATCAAAACATGACCAAAATTGATCAAGTTTGTGTTCCAACTTCACAGAAAGTGAAGAAAAAGGAATATTAGGTTGTTCAAAAAAATAGCAGTATTTGCATTTCAATTGCATTTACAAACTCAAATGTTGACTGTATGGACTGAAAAATTTGCTTTACTCTGAATTGCTGCACTAATATTTAGTTGCATAACCATCATTTATGAGAACTGCTCCACATCTGTGTTGCATGGAGTCACCTGTGAACAGGTATCCAGCCCAGGACCATGGAACTACATTCCACAAGTCCTCTGCATTACTGGGTTCTGCCTCAGAAACTGTATTTATGATGTCACCCCACAAGTTTTCTATGGGATTGAGGTCCAGGGATAGGGCTGGCCACTCCACAACATCAATCTGGTTCATCTGGAACCAAGACTTTCCTCGCTTGCTGGTACGTTTTGGGTCATTGTCTGGTTGAAAGACACATTTCAAAAGGCATTTCCTCTTCAGCATAAGGCAACATGACCTCTTCAAGTATTTTGATGTAATGAAACCGATCCATGAACCCTGGTATGTGATAAATAGGTCTAACACCACAGCATGAGAAACATCCCATAACATGATGTTTCCACCACCATGCTTGACTGTCTTCACAGTGTACTGTGGCAATTCAGTGCAGGGGGGTTGTCGGACAAACTGTCTGCAGCCCCTAGACTCGAAAAACAACTTGGCTCTCATCAGTCCACAGAATGTTGCTCCATTTCTCCTTTGGCCAATCAATGTGTCCTTTGGCAAATTAACTCACTAACTAAATTGAACCTGTTCAGTACATGTCTTTTTTTCAGCAACAGGACTTTGCGGCGAGGGGGGGGGGGCTTCTACGATAGCTGTGCTTCACATAGCCTTCTTCTGATCGTAAACGTACTCATACGTAACATTAAGTCTCTTTGATTTTCCTGGAGCTGATCATATGTTAGCATTTGCCATTTGGATAGTCTTCAATCCATTGAATGGTAGTTGTCCGTTTTTCCACGTCATTCGGCTTGGAGGCCATTAATTATATATATATATTGTATATAATATATATAATATATTATATAAGATATTATATATATAATATATATAATATAATATATATATACATACAGTATATAAAATATTTGGCTGAGCAGCCTATCATTTTCTGCACTTCTTTCTAGTTTTCCTCTCTCCCATCAACTTTTAATCCAAGTCTGCTGTCCTCAGAGCAATGTCTGGAACGACCCATTTGTTGAATATTTCAGTGTGTAATGCACTATACCAGCATGCACAACATCTGCTCCTCCTTCCTTAAATATGGGCTATAACTGACACCTGTCTCTTTACAGAATCAATCACCTCACTAATTGAACTCAACATTGCTATTATTTGGACATGCCCCTTTCAATTATAGATTCAGTTACACAGAATGAGCAGCATGCATGTCATAACTGTTGGGTCTTGTTTTCTATGACTCTATAACACTTAACAGTAAATTATTTGCAATGTGGAAACATCACCTCTACCAAAAAACATGATTTAAGAGGTCAGTGATATTGGACTGCTATTATTTTGAACACAACTGTAAGTTGGCTCAACTTCAATTATACCAGATCGGAGTGTGTAGAATTTATCCAATCAGAGCATCCAGACCCAGTTAATTTTATTCCACTGAGAGAACGTAGTTTTTGGACGCATCCACTGCTCGCCTGTCAGTTATCAGTCCAACTGAAAGGCGATTATGAATATTTGGACTTAGTTGACACCCCTGCCTTTAAGTCTTGGCTAGGCCTGGGTATCTGGCTTTGGCCCAAGGAGCTTGGTATGTGTGGAGTAAGAGTTCAGAGGAAAGGTAGCTGGAGGATCCGTTTGAATGGAAACAGTTTGACGCACTTGGTGATCAAAAAATGGTAGCAGGATTAGCACTTGCCTGCGGGGGAAAGTGAATGACATACACTCTTACACTTGTGAACTGTGTGCTTCCTCACGGCCATATATTGCTCTGTCATTTGTATGGCTTTTAACCACGTTTGAGGCAAAAGCATCCCAACCTACATCAAGTTGGAGAACTTAGATGATAACAAATACCTTACTGTATTTAGAACTTAATTCAACCTAGTTTGTAGCTCTGATTTTGTTAAAACTCAAACACCAAATCTTACAAGTGAGGCTTTTGCAACTTCACATTCCATAACTAGCATTCTAGGAGCAGCCTGATATGTCCCAGAGTTGTCTTGAGGATGAATCCCTTTTGATGAAATGACATCTATGGTTTTCTCCATTCAATTTAGCTGTAATTTCCAATTAAGAAGTTTTCCCAGGATTCCTCTGGTCCCCAGATAGTTACTATTACCACATTTTTTTTCAAAATGACATATGGTCAAAGTTTGGACACGCTTTCTCAAAGCTTGACTGAATTTTAGATTTCAGATATCAGTTTGAGTTACCGATCAGAAAATCCTTCAAAAAAAAAAAGTTCAGTCGATCAGTTCAAATAAAATTATAGAAACCCATCATTCAACGCATTAAAAAATTCTCTCAACACACTGTGAGAATACATAATGTACCTATGTTCTACTTTTCTCTAGCGTCCCAACATGGGGGACATTTTCACATGCCACTGCTCTGCCAAGCTTTCGAAACGTGAACCCCCGCCAGCAGACAGCGAATGCAACCCAGCGGTAAAAAAGGGGTATCTGTTACACAGGCAAGAGGCCAGCTCAACAGTATTTGTTTTAACAGCAGGCTATTAGCAGGCATGCTTGTCTTGTGTATTTACAAGGGTTTCCAATCATGTCAAAAAACCTCCTCTGTAGTAAAGATAAGGGGTGTGTTTTAAATTCTTTCGGACTGTGCACTATCAGCCCTGAGGCTGGATATCACATTGCTAGGAATTGAGAGGTGCACCAAAGTGTTGAGACCTTTTGGTCAATGTACAACCTTCGTTTATGATCCATTGAAAGACTATTCCAACCAGAAATACACTGATTCAAATGGTAAATTCACTAAATATATAATACAAAGGTTGTGTAACTGGTTGAGGTAGAGTTCATTGGGACTATTCATAGATTGTTTCATAAAGAACGCAGCAATCATTGAGACGTTGAATGACCATTGTCCACCAGACCAATTGTCTTTCCTTTTTTTTGTTATAGTTTTCTGCTCTTTTGTTGCATTTGGTAAACAAAAAAATTGATTTCCGTAACACACTCCCCTTTCCTTTGCACATGTGCAGAAAGCACACTAGTCCCCTAGTTGCCCTTAAAGCACCACTTGGCGTAAAGGGTTCAGAAATAGCCTGGTTAAAAAGGTGCAGACATGGATACCTGAGAGATTGTTGGGTCTTAAGTTGTCATCCACTTCCTTCATGTTGTTTGTGTCACACAAAAGTATGCATACGCCTTGCA
>NC_045736.1:1135843-1136138 GCF_008692095.1 Etheostoma spectabile | reverse complement strand
AACACTGCACATTCAATTCCAAATCAAAACATGACCAAAATTGATCAAGTTTGTGTTCCAACTTCACAGAAAGTGAAGAAAAAGGAATATTAGGTTGTTCAAAAAAATAGCAGTATTTGCATTTCAATTGCATTTACAAACTCAAATGTTGACTGTATGGACTGAAAAATTTGCTTTACTCTGAATTGCTGCACTAATATTTAGTTGCATAACCATCATTTATGAGAACTGCTCCACATCTGTGTTGCATGGAGTCACCTGTGAACAGGTATCCAGCCCAGGACCATGGAACTAC
>NC_045736.1:1135597-1135799 GCF_008692095.1 Etheostoma spectabile | reverse complement strand
TTTATGATGTCACCCCACAAGTTTTCTATGGGATTGAGGTCCAGGGATAGGGCTGGCCACTCCACAACATCAATCTGGTTCATCTGGAACCAAGACTTTCCTCGCTTGCTGGTACGTTTTGGGTCATTGTCTGGTTGAAAGACACATTTCAAAAGGCATTTCCTCTTCAGCATAAGGCAACATGACCTCTTCAAGTATTTTG
>NC_045736.1:1129464-1135572 GCF_008692095.1 Etheostoma spectabile | reverse complement strand
GTCCTTTACACACGAAATATTCAACAAATGGGTCGTTCCAGACATTGCTCTGAGGAACAGCAGACTTGGATAAAAAGTTGATGGAGGAGGAAAACATAGAAAGAAGTGCAGAAAATGATAGGCTGCTCAGCCAAAATTATTATATATACTGTATGTATATATATATATATATAATATATATATATAATATATATTATATATATATATATTATACATATATATATATATATTAAATGGCCTCCAAAGCCTGATGACGTGGGAAAAACGCAACTACCATTCAATGGATTGAAGACTATCCTATGGCAAATGCTCAACATATGATCAGCTCCAGGAAATCAAAGAAGACTTAAGTTCTATGAGTACGTTTACGATCAGAAGAAGCTATGTGAAGCACAGCTATCAGTTAGAAGCCCCCCCCCCCCCCGCCGCAAATCCTGTTGCTGAAAAAAAGACATGTACTGACAGTTCATTTAAGTTAGTGAGTTAATTTGCCAAAGGACACATTGATTGGCCAAAGGAGAAATGAGCAACATTCTGTGGACTGATGAGAGCCAAGTTGTTTTTCGAGTCTAGGGGCTGCAGACAGTTTTGTCCGACAACCCCCCTGCCACTGAATTGCCACAGTACACTGTGAAGACAGTCAGCATGGTGGTGGAAACATCATGTTATGGATGTTTCATGCTGTGGTGTAGACCTATTTATCACATACCAGGGTTCATGATGTTTCATTACATCAAAATACTTGAGAGGGTCATGTTGCCTATGCTGAAGAGGAAATGCCTTTGAAATTGTCTTTCAACCAGACAATGACCCAAAACGTACCAGCAAGCGAGGAAAGTCTTGGTTCCAGATGAACCGATTGATGTTGTGGAGTGGCCAGCCCTTCCCTGGACCTCAATCCCTAGAAAACTTGTGGGTGACATCATAAATACAGTTTCTGAGGCAGAACCCATAATGCAGGGACTTGTGAATGTAGTTCCATGGTCCTGGGCTGGTACCTGTTCACAGGTGACTCCATGCAACACAGATGTGAGCAGTTCTCATAAATGATGGTTATGCAACTAAATATTAGTGCAGCAATTCGAGTAAAGCAAATTTTTCAGTCCTACAGTCAACATTTGAGTTTGTAAATGCAATTGAAATGCAAATACTGCTATTTTTTGAACAACCTAAATTCCTTTTTCTTCACTTTCTGTGAATTGGAACACAAACTTGATCAATTTTGGTCATGTTTTGATTTGGAATTGAATGTGCAGTGTTCCCAATGCATTGATATTATGGAATAATAGACATCTAAGGATCTTGAGCATTTTTCCACTTTTGTATTATTCTGACCACTGTATTTAAAATGTATGTACAGTTTGTATTAAACTGTTTTCCCCAATTATTATAATAGAACCAAATCAAATGTGCCCCATTTCTCCTGAAATTTTATATATCATCACTGAAGAAACCACTGATCTTTCCAACTAATCACTCACTTGTGTAACTCTGTGTGTTTGTGTGTATGTGTGTGTTGTCTTTGTGTGTGGTGTGTGTGTGTGTGTGTGTGGTGTGTTGTTGTGTGTGTGTGTGTGTGGGTGTGTGTTTTGTCAAATTCTTATTGTATTATTCACGTTTCTGTCTCCATATGGATTTAGAATTCAAAAGCCTCTTAAGTAAAAATCTTGAAAGATGAATGTTAAGTTTTTTTTTTTTTTCTAGTTATATTTTTGGGGTTTTTATTCCCTTTATTTGGACAGGACAGATGTAAGTATGTGTGAAGGGGGAGAGAGAGAGAGGGGGGAGTGACATGCGGCAAAGGGGCCACAGGCCGGATTTGACCCGGCCCGCCGCGTCGAGGAACAAGCCTCTGTACATGGGCATCCGCACAGACCACTGCGCTATCTGGATGCCCAGATGAATGTTAAGTTTATTTCAATGATCATCGCATTGCATGTTGTACACAGTCATAATTCTAATTATACTGTGTAAAATTGATTGCAAAATTCATTGACATGGAAAACCAAATATTAAAAACAAACCCTTTACACTGTGACCTCTAGTGGCTTAGTGGAAGACGTGCAGCAGCCTGCATACCCTACACACTGTTATGCAATGTGCTATGTAGAATTCATACAGAACGTATCAGCATGTAAAAATATCTGCTAATAACTTTAAACTGCTTTGGCAACATGTTTTTTTTTTCATCCTGTGAAGCTTAATGAATCGAATTAAATTAATAGAAGGCCCATATGTAATTATGTTCTATTACTGCAATAATTGATGATGAGATCACAGGCAAACAGTGGCCGTGACGGTTCAACACAAATGCAAAAGCTACGACCACAATACTAATGCCACAACAAAATACATAAGCGTTAACAAAGTGAATGACATGGGAGCGAGCGTGTTTTGACCAACCGAGCCAGGTCACGGTTAAAGACAGTTAAAAATGGACCAACCAGATGCCGTTGTTCTGGACAGAGACCAGTGAAGGAAATAGATCAAAGCACTTTCCGGTGTTGTATTGTTTCTTTTAGAATAAACAACAGACAATAGAGTCAATGGGAGGCTAACAGCAGGTGATGGCTTCGTAGTATTAAAATGGCGCCATGTGAGCTCAGAGAGGGACCCCCTCGGCATGATCATGAACATAGGCCGTGTATGTTTGTATGTATGACACTTACACCTCTACACTGTAATAGGCTGCACATTGAGTAACATAATTAGCATTCACTTTAAACATCTGTTTACCTTAACCATAACCACACACACACACACTTTCAACCACTGTATCGAGGGAATTGTTTGCTTGGAGCTGTCAATTACCATTAGATCCAGTTACAAGATACACCATGTAACAATGGGATACAATATTTATGTGCATATATATGAAAAAAAAATAAAAAATATATTGAATAACATTGCTTATTTTGTGACTTCACATAGCGGCGTAATCAGTCATGAAAAACAGGAAAACAAAAAATATTGCATAGAGAAAAACACTTATATAGCAAGCAAACCTTTAATACGTTTCCATTAAAAAAAAACAAAAAAACATAATAAACCAAGACTCAAAATTGAAGATAGTTCATAGTTCTTGACGGTGCTGGGAGACGTGTCTTCCTCTTAATATAAACAGCAAACCCCCTGAGTCGAGTAGACGGGAGTATGGGAAGAGAGTTGCTGAAGGTCTGTAACGATATGGGATCTTCTGATGAGTTCAGTTGGACAAACCCTGGGCCCTGGATTTAATAAAGACTGGAGGTGAATGGGGTAAAAAGTACACTGTAACACTGTAAGTTACTGTACATGAAATTTACAGTAACTTACTGGCAAGAATTGTCCAGCAAGTTACTGTGAATACTTTTTACAGTAAAGGCACCTACTTCCATTTACAGTATTTTAGGTATTCATTGTAAAATACAAAACAATTAAACACAACATCAATAAAAAAGTAAAAATACAATAGTTTACTTCTATTTGCAGTACTATAGTGGCTATATTGTGATTTTTTTTTACAGTAATGCTTTGACTACTGTGATTTCAATGGTATACTTAGACTAACTGTTTTTTGGTTGTAATGTAACTTACAGCATTCTAGTTAATCATATGCAGTAGTGTTACTGTGAAATCTAAAAGAAATAACTGGAGATTTACAGCGCATTGGGAGGTTAATTTCTCTTTCCATATCTGGCTCCCTGTTCTAACTATAGAGGTGTACAACATGACATCCTTAAATGGAATCGTGTAAAACTCCCCACAACAAACTATCAATGAGTATTTTGTGTTTGTGTGTGTGTGTGTGTGGTGTGTGTGGTCTAGGTATAGCTACATTTGTGGGGACCAAAATTGTGAAAACAGTATACTTTGGGACCATGTGCTTTGTGGGGACCAAAATGCTGGTCCCCATACCGTTAAAGGGCTTTTTGAGGACTAAGACTTGATTTTAGGAGTAGGGTTAGAGTTAGGTTATGTTTAGGTTTAGGGTGAGGGTAGGGTTGGGCATTTAGGTTTGATGGTTAAGGTTAGGGTAAGGGGCTAGGAACGCATTTGTCAATGACTGGTCCCCACAAAGATAGGCACCCGACTGTGGTGTGTGTGTGTGTGTGTGTTTGTGTGTGTGTGTGTGTGTGTGTGTGGTGTGTGTGTGTGTGTGTGTTTTGGTAAGTACCTGAGAGACGCTGGGGTCTTGTCTACTCTCCCTGAGAGAGGAAATGCATGTTAAGATTTGCTGAAATGTCCCGACAGAATATTATGCAGAATGGTTGGTAATCGGTAACAGAGATGGTCAATGTTACCCACACATACTTTTAATGGTTTCACTGCCACTGATAAACGATATCACCATCAACTTCAACTTAGTATATTATCAGTACAAATCACAACTGCCACCCCGTGCACAACATCGCTGCCATCCTAACCATTCTCCACCAGCATTCCTAAAAGAATGAATGAACAGAAAATAGAGCTCAATCAAATATTTTCTTCTTGTATTGAAACGTGTCGAGGAATATACTGCTTACCACTTTGACGCTTCTTGGATCACTCACTGTTTCAACCTTCATTGTGAATTTTTTTCCCTTTTACATTTTTGATTTTTTCTGTCGTAACAACACTGTTACTATCGGCGACTTGCCGTGTCTGTGAGCCTGTGAATATGAATAAGGACCGTTTTGTTATTATGGAATGGACCACTGGAGGACAATGGGCCATGTCTCTGGGGATCATTCCCCGAGTCCTTATGTTCTTATTCGCCCAGCATATTTTCCTTGGATCAGGGAGGCTCCAAAACATGGTAGCAGCTGTCGCCATGGTCCCGCTTCACGTTCTGCCTTGCCCTGTTACATCCTGCTCTACGCTCTGCGGTGCCCTGCCACGTCCTGCTGTGCCTTGTAATGCCGTACAGTGCCCTGCTATGCCATGAACTACTAAAAACTACTATTTTTTGTGACTGTTATTGCCACTCTTCCTACTAACCCAACCGCCCCGTCACACCGCCTACCAAGACCCTGGGTCTGACCGAGGTTTCTGCCTAAAAGGAAGTTTTTCCTCACCACGTCGCACTGTTGCTTGCGCTGAGGGAAATACTAGAACTGTTGGGTCCTTGTAAATTATAGAGTGTGGCTAGACCTACTCTATCTGTAAGTGTCTCGAGATAACTCTTGTTATGAATTGATACTATATAAATTGAATTAATTGAATTGAATGTCTTTTTATTATTTGTTTGGAGGTCACCCAACGTTTTTTTAGTCTGGGGAATTCTTAACGTTCTCAGAACTTTCCCCTAACGTTCCCTATTCTCTACAGTTGCAACGTTAAGACATTCTCGCAATGTTCTCTAAGCACCATTCTGAGAACGTCCGCTGTAACCAAGAAAACTTTCCAATCAACCAAAAGACACCAACACACAAACCAACCTAACCTTCAGGAACGTTCCTGCAACCAAAAACGACGTTCCCAGAACGTTCTGGAAACCAAAAATGTTCAGCTTTGAAGGGTCACTCAACTTATTTGTATTCATGAAAACATCAAAATTACAAAGTGGCTTGTTTGGTGCACACTTATCCATTCAGATATGGTCGCCGCCCCATTTGCTACAATGGGGTCTGACCCACCAAAATTCAACATTATTGTTAATACATTATCGTATATATAGTTCCAATTGTGTCTGATTAAATTGAGCATAATAGGGAAGATATTCTACACATATTCTTACCTTAATGATACTTGTCTCTCCTATTGCACAAATTTGGAGACGGTCCCTAAGCATCGGAAGCTGCTACTAGAGACCAGTCTCATTTACTCCAGGTTGGAGGACAGTTCCTTTTAGAAAAATATTTTGTAGCTCATTGTTAACCTTACTACTTTAGAAAGATGCAGCATTTTGTTATTAATATAATTTTGCTAGTTTGAATCTTTTTCACTTTGCTCACGTTTATCAAGATTATGAATCCGTGCCACAGTTTGTTAAATCGTGAGCACGGATTGTTCTGAATCCGTGCTCTCGGTTTAGTTGTAATGCACTATAACCAGCATGCACAACATCTGCTTCCTTCCTTCCTTAAATATGGGCTATAACTGACACCTGTCTCTTTACAGAATCAATCACCTCACTAATTGAAC
>NC_045736.1:1129390-1129454 GCF_008692095.1 Etheostoma spectabile | reverse complement strand
TATTATTTTGGACATGCCCCTTTCAATTATAGATTCAGTTACACAGAATGAGCAGCATGCATGT
>NC_045736.1:1118278-1129380 GCF_008692095.1 Etheostoma spectabile | reverse complement strand
GGGTCTGTTGGTTTTCTATGACTCTATAACACTTAACAGTAAATTATTTGCAATGTGGAAACATCACCTCTACCAAAAAACATGATTTAAGAGGTCAGTGATATTGGACTGCTATTATTTTGAACACAACTGTAAGTTGGCTCAACCTTCAATTTATACCAGATCGGAGTGTGTAGAATTTATCCAATCAGAGCATCCAGACCCAGTTAATTTTATTCACACTGAGAGAACGTATGTTTTTGGACGACATCCAACTGCTCGCCTTGTCAGTTATCATGTCCAACTGAAAGGCGATTATGAATATTTGGACTTAGTTGACACCCCTGCCTTTAAGTCTTGGCTAGGCCTTGGGTATCTGGCTTTGGCCCAAGGAGCTTGGTATGTGTGGAGTAAGAGTTCAGAGGAAAGGTAGCTGGAGGATCCGTTTGGAATGGAAACAGTTTGACGCACTTGGTGGATCAAAAAATGGTAGCAGGATTAGCACTTGCCTGCGGGGGAAAGTGAATGACATACACTCTTACACCTTGTGAACTGTGTGCTTTCCTCACGGCCATATATTGCTCTGTCATTTGTATGGCTTTTAACCACGTTTGAGGCAAAAGCATCCCAAACCTACATCAAGTTGTGAGAACTTAGATGATAACAAATACCTTACTGTATTTAGAACTTAATTCAACCTAGTTTTGTGAGCTCTGATTTTGTTAAAACTCAAACACCAAATCTTACAAGTGAGGCTTTTGCAACTTCACATTCCATAACTAGGCAGCTCATAGGAGCAGCCTGATATGTCCCAGAGTTGTCTTGAGGATGAATCCCTTTTGATGAAATGACATCTATGGTTTTTCTCCATTCAATTTAGCTGTAATTTCCAATTAAGAAGTTTTCCCAGGATTTCCTCTGGTCCCCAGATAGTTACTATTACCACATTTTTTTCAAAATGACATATGGTCAAAAGTTTGGACACGCTTTCTCAAAGCTTGACTGAATTTTAGATTTCAGATATCAGTTTGAGTTACCGCATCAGAAAATCCTTCAAAAAAAAAAAAGTTCAGTCGATCAGTTCAAATAAAAATTATAGAAACCCATCATTCAACGCATTAAAAAATTCTCTCACACACTGTGAGAATACATTAATGTACCCTATTGTTCTACTTTTCTCTAGCGTCCCAACATGGGGGACATTTTTCACATGCCACTGCTCTGCCAAGCTTTCGAAACGTGAACCCCCGCCAGACAGACAGCGAATGCAACCCAGCGGTAAAAAAGGGGTATCTGTTACACAGGCAAGAGGCCAGCTCAACAGTATTTGTTTTAACAGCAGGCTATTAGCAGGCATGCTTGTCTTGTGTATTTACAAGGGTTTCCAATCATGTCAAAAAACCTCCTCTGTAGTAAAGATAAGGGGTTGTGTTTTAAATTCTTTCGGACTGTGCACTATCAGCCCTGAGGCTGGATATCACATTGCTAGGAATTGAGAGGTGCACCAAAGGTGTTGAGACCTTTTGGTCAATGTACAACCTTCTGTTTATGATCCATTGAAAGACTATTCCAACCAGAAATACACTGATTCAAATGGTAATATTCACTAAATATATAATACAAAAGGTTGTGTAACTGGTTGAGGTAGAGTTCATTGGGACTATTCATAGATTGTGTTCATAAAGAACGCAGCAATCATTGAGACGTTGAATGACCATTGTCCAACCAAGACCAATTGTCTTTCCTTTTTTTGTTATAGTTTCTGCTCTTTATGTTGCATTTGGTAAACAAAAAAATTGATTTCCGTAACACACTCCCCTTTCCTTTGCACATGTGCAGAAAGCACACTAGTCCCCTAGTTGCCCTTAAATAGCACCACTTGGCGTAAATGGGTTCAGAAATAGCCTGGAGTTAAAAAGGTGCAGACATGGATACCCTGAGAGATTGTTGGGTCTTAAGTGTCATCTCACTTCCTTCATGTTGTTTGTGTCACACAAAAGTATGCATACGCCTGGCATATACTGTAGGTTGTCATTCTCAACTACAGAGTATAACGTGGGTCTACATATTTAGGTTCAAACAAGATGAGGGGATAATGACCTACTTAGATTTTACAAAAAATGTGTTGTCTTTGTTGTGTGTATTTGCAGAAGGGGACCACCCACATTTCCCTGTTGTACTGAATCAAAGCGGTTTCATCTCATTCCTCCATGAGAGACAAACAGAAGTGATGGGTTAGAAACCAAGTTATGTGCGTGTGTACAAAACATGCACCGGACACCCTATGGGTTAGTCAGTTGCAGCAGTCGTTATTCAGACCTTCCTCTGTTTCTGCCACCTGTCTTCACCTCTGTCATCACCATGATTTTGTTATCAAAACAAAAGCTATGGAGTGGTCTATTAAATTTACAGCAAATTCTCAGAAAGATAAATAAAAAAAAACGTTATTAAAAAAACAAATTGCATGCGGTAAAGTTCATTAGGGAAGTTTTGGATGTGATTCATCAAATACTTAAGGGTACAGTTGGCACAGTTCAACATGTGATAAGGGTTTGGGGTCAAGCTGCTGGAATTTGAGGTCACTGTGTTCAAAATAGCCTGTTGGTCTGCAACATATATAGGGAATCTGAAACCTCTATTGACCTAACACAAACGTAGGAAGCAACCTGATACAGAAAAATCTTACCAGCAACATGAAAAGTACACTTGCTAAAAAACAAGCTTAACAGTTTCAACAAGAAAGATACTCTTTGTCAAAAAAAAGTATTATAAAAGCTGCCTTTCACCCACATGTGTCCCCTTGCAGCCAAATTAGGTGTTTTCTATACTGTGATGCAAGAAGACACTGGTCTCCATATTGAATGAGGTCATCCTGGAGTCAGCACCAAATAAGCTTCACATAATAGAAATAATAAAAGAAATGTGGAGAAAACACACACAAACTGCTGACTGTTAGACCTCCTCAACTTGTTTGCAGGTCACAATAAAATAATTAGCAGTGCTGTTTAGCAGGTAATGTTTACCATGTTTTTATCTTTGCATGACGGCAGCATCAAACACAAAGTACAGCTGAGGCAAAAGTGTAACTATCATCTTTGTGTGTAACATGGGACATGTATTTCCTGTATTTCAAAAGTATTGACTACATTGAAATGTCTTCCTGATGATGGCATTGGGGCTGGGTATCGCCAATGATTTCCCAAATCGATTCAATTCAGATTTACAAGGTCTTTAATTGATTACATCTACAAATTTGATAAAATATCAATTACGTCAGGGAAATTCCAGTTCAATTACCAATAAGCATTTTGCGATGATAAAGCCTTTACTGTTGAATAGCAATCCCTTTGAAGCAAAATTGAACACAGTGGCCAAATTGTGGAATTGCAACTCCCAGCCCGTCACATGAAGCCCTTATACTACATCCTTGGTGAAAAGGCATATATTAAAAGATCAATTTCATGATTTTTATCACTCAATATCAGATCAATCAATTTTTTAGGGGGATAATAGATTATTTTAACCCAGCCCTCGATGGCATGAGAGAAATGGATCATCAAAGTTGTTACATTTCAACTTCTGTGAACCCTTGATAACATCTGTACCAAACTGAATGGTATTCAACCGGTAGTTGTTTGAGAGACTTCACACCAAAAAATATCTTAAGCTCATGAAGGCGCTAAAGGAAAGTCAAGGATTTACAAAGTCATCAGGATTCATCCTCGCGGGACCATGAATTTCAGAAAGTGTGTGACAAACTATTGTTTTTCAGTCTGGACCAAAGTGGTGGACCAAGCAATATTGCCTCCAAAGACACTGACTGCTAGCGTGGCAAAAAACTTGTAAAACATGACACAACATCTATAGTAATTAATTATGTGTGTAAATGCAAAACCCCAACTTCCATTAGTGCTGATTTCACATCTTAATTTCAAAAGATAAAAGCTTTCCGGTCTGCTATAAACAATAGAAAATGAGACATGTGCTCTGCAGAAAGGGCGGATCAAAGATGGCAGTTAACAGATTTAAAGCCTCGAGGAAAAAATGGCAAATTGATTTATGATGTTGGACTTGGAGTTTCAGCCTTTGTACAGCTGACTGAAACATATACAAACATTCGCCTATGTGCCCATGGAACTGCAATGTTGCTTATAAAGTTAAGCTGGAACGTGTTTCAATATTTATTTGGCTTGGGGTGCAAATGCAGAGCAGCTGTTTCTCATGCTGTTCTCGGGCCAACGTATGTCAAAAGAACTGCTCGGTAAAGGAACTGCGTTTCCCTCCCTTCCCAAGCTATTTTCAGTAAAAACCTTCTGATACGCTACCTACTCAGCACCAAGTGGTGGAAGGTCTTGGTTTCTGCCCGACCAGACTACAATGCAACAATATTTTTTTTTTTCAACTTAAACGGGGTCAGCAGTGTTAATAAATGTGTTTGTTTTAGGGGCTTGGAAAAGTAATTGAGCAAAAAAGTAATCTTCACGCCAGGCAAAAAACGTGTGTGTTTTAAGACAAAAACCTATTAGTGTGGATGTAGCATCAGACCAGGCTCTTCAAGTATAATAAATCTTTCTTTTTTTGGCATTTGTTTTCCCACTCTATTTACAGGAACATATTCCTTATACTTACTGTGAAAAGAGGTGAGTTTTGAGTGGGAAATGTTATTGTACATGTGGCCATTGTAAGCTGACTCTGAAAATCAAACAGCCCAAAGCACTCTGACAGCAGTGAATGAGCAAACGTGTTTGTTTACCTCGACTTTCTCATGGTCGTCTGTCCCTCATCTGCGCCGTAATGCAAGCGCATCATCAATGCCTTTCAACCGAGGCAGCCAGGTGCTTCAGCTGTGCAAATAAAGGGAAGCGGGCTCCAAGCTGCGATAATGTGTTTGAGTTGCCATGTTTGTGGTCTGACACCTGTATGGAGTGAGATAAGGGTCAGAAAAGGAGAGCTCAGGGTTTGACCGTATGCACTGTGCTTGGTTCCTGGATATGAACTCTTGATTACATCTGCTTTGCGACTCTTTTTTTAAAACGATAAAAGGAAATGATAAAGCGCCGGTGATGAAAGCTTGAATTAAATTGCTTGAACATTAAACAGGCTTTTGAGGGCAAGCCAGCTGTGGTTTATCTGCAAAACAATAAGCAGTCTGGCAGCATTTGGCTTTGAAACTAATGAAAATAAATCATTACTCCTAGCTACAAAGATGGAGCTAAATTGCAAATTGGTGGCTGCACACAGATGATTGTGTGTACGTGCAGCTGTGGCTCAAAATGGGATGATACGAGACTGAGGCAAAGTTTCAAAACTCAGTTTAATTGAGCCAAATAATGTAGTTAGGGGTTGCACTGAGAGTAGGAAGATGAGGAAATATAGCTGTACGTCCATATGGAAGATATGATAAGAGCAAATCCTTTAGGAACATAGCTTTGACCTTTTGGTGTACTGTACGAGGCCACAAGGCATACATGTTATTGCTTTAGTACAGTATGTGGAACATGTGCATGGTCTTTGTCTGCTTCTTCTCATTTATACCCTGTTCCCACCCAAATAAGCACGTATGTGCGAAAAACTCAAAATAGGCAAGGGTTCTTCTTTTCTTCTTTTTTATATTACTTACTCAATCTAATTTCATACTCAATCTCTTTCAAACTTAGTTCCGACTAATTTGGAGTGATGTCCGAGGACTGCTTGCATGGAGACAGACAGGATTTGCAGCTGAGATGACAGAGGTCCCTGACGGCATCGCGACTTTGTCTTTCCCACTAAAGACAAAATCCAAATGTTAGTGTTGTTTTCTCCAGTGGGAAAGAGGCTTTAGGTTGCACTCTGATACATCATGGGCCATGTAAGTTAAATGACAGAATTTTGTCCTCCTTAACTTGGGAACTTGATATGTGCTGCCTTTCCTTCACTTTTTGGTACACACCTATTGGAATTTGGGTTTAGCCCTCTACCAAGAATATCTGTTGTTGAAGCGCTACCTTATCATCAGCTAAGTTTGAAAAGTGTATCTGCTGCCCTCCTGTGGCCCTTCTCTTGTTTCTCTATTGTAAGTCGTATTGTTTGTCTGTCTGACAAATTTGACTAAACATTGTTAGCACACAAATTTGCGTACACTGTCCACACAGTATGTACATGTGATAATTACCAATTATTTGGTGCATGATGGTAGTTCTTATGCACAGATGTAGAACTCTTTTTATACAAGTGTTAAAAAATGAGGAGAATGTAAATTTGTTCGCACATTGCCAAGTGTTAGGAGAACTGTATGTGGGCATTAACATATTTATGCATTTCATCCAAATTAAGATTGCTTGAAAACAACCTGGCAGACTAAAGTAAAAGCCAAGATCTAATCTTGATACAATAGCGTGCACCCGGAAGTCCATTTAAGTTCCAAGGAATTAGACATTAACGGACTTGACATGATCCGTGTATAGGAGCTGAATGTGGTGGAGCAAAGTAAAGGCAAAAAAGTGTTTACTTGTATTTGTAAAACTCCCCTCCCTAACATCTAGTTCCCTAAAGACAAGAGGTGATGTGAGTTATTGGCCTGGCTACACTGCTCATTTCACAATCTGACTCCCCTCTCCTGTCTGGTATCTTCACTGAAACACTTAGTGTAGAAACGGTTGTTCTTATGTAAGTCGAATGTGAGCCAATGGCCCATGGTCATAAAGCATGTCAGGCTCCCAATGATCTCATTCGGTCTCACCAGCCTTTCCCTTAATGCAGCGGAAGAGCAACTTGGGGTGAAATTGCAGCAACTTTTGTGTAGGAAATATACAGGTGAGCCAATATAAAACATTATCTATGAATAATACTAATATGCTGACTGTACTGTAGGATATTTTGCAACCATGGAATTTTTCCTCTGTCTCTCTCACATCCCTACTCCCAGTGACATTGCCATCACCCAGACACTGTTATCTTTAGACAGTAGGGGGTTGCTTGGCGGGGACGGGAGATACAATTTGACTAAAAGCAAACCCAGGCCAAATTTGACTTCCCTTTGGCTCTTTTTGTTTCCCTGCCAAAGCCAATTTTCTTTTGGAAAAACTACAACTGTCTCACAGGAACCCCTGTGGAGTTAGGACATAATGCAGCAATGAAAAGATATTTAGCTTAGTCACAAAAGGCCTTCTGAATTTAGCACAGGGAAAAAGAGCTAGAATACCAGAGCTGAAGCCGTTTGCATGTCCCAAATGTACATCTCTGTCAAATTCTGTTGATCTGCCATTCACAATTGCTATTTGTGGATGCTATGATAAAAGGCCATCTCATTTGCCGCACACAGCAAGTACAAAGTACGTCAAACAGCATGTCATACTGATGTCCTGGACTCAGACTCGAGTCATTATTCTCGACTTGGGCTCGCGCCCTACTGACTGTGACTCGAGGATTTGTGAATTTTGGACTTGTGCGTTTATGAAATTCAAGGACTCTGAAGTGGGATGAGGTTTCTGACTACTTGTATGTGTAATAGGTAGTGATGGAGTTCTCAAGTCCTGGACTTGAGTGCTGTACTCAAGGCCAAGTAAAGTTGCTATTCTCTAGACTTGTGACCCGACTCAAACTTTTCTTTGGTGACTCAGACTTGGACTTGAACACAGGGGACTCGAGACTTAACTCTGACTCAACAGTTGGTGACTCTACTACAGCACTTGCTCCTTTATTGGGCAAATATTATAAATATATGTGGGTGCCTGGGTCTGCTGTCCATTCCTGCCCCCCATATAACCTTCTAAGGGGCATCCACAGGGGTGTAGTGGTAAAAAGGAGGTGGGTAAACTAAATTCTGTGATCAGGTGGACCCCAACGCAGTCACCGGTAAGGTGGGCCACGGCCTACCCAAGCGTGTGTGTATCCAGATGACATCGCTATAGGCTATCATTTGATGGTATCACTGGTTGTTCCCTCATAGGTCACACAGTCACCATTCAATTTATACATTAAGCTAAATTCTTGTTGTCTTGTTGTTAAAAAGACGCAAGAAGGAATAATATGGTCTACTCTTGTTCTCTCCCTGTTCATTCATCCTCAGCTTCTCCTCTCTCGTTCTCCATTGATGTCTCCTGGGGGCCTTCCTAGGGAGGTGTTCTAGGCACGTCCAGCTGGGAGGAAGCCTCGGGGAAGACCCAGGTCTAGGTGGAGAGATTATATTTCCAACCTGGTCTGGGAACGCCACGGGATCCCCCAGTTGGAGCTGGTTGATGTGGCTCGGGAAAGGCAAGTTTGGGCTCTCCTGCTGGAGCTGCTGCCCCCGCGACCCGTTACCGGATAAGCGGATAAAGATGGATGGATGGGTTAAAAACCACAGAACCAAAGGCTCTACAGAGGGTGGTTAAAACTGCACATCACCAGGATGGAGCTGTTATCTATGAGGGACCTCAAAAACCCAGTGGTGTAGGAACAGGATAATCAGAGACCCAAGTCACCCCAGCCAAAAACTGTTCTGCCTACTGCCGTCCGGGGGACAGTTAGCCTGCAGTCTCAGCTTGCTTCATCCCACAGACCAAGACAAAGCAAGAATGTGGAACTCTTGAGCTCATCACAGGACACTTTACCACAATGACGTCACTTTACATTTTAATTACTTTTGACTTTGTTTTACAAACTGTTTACACTTCTCTCTAACCACTCTCTTCATTAGGTATGCATGGACATTGTCATGCAATCAAATGCAACAGCTCTGCTTTTACAAGGCTTCAAATTTATAATTCTACTTTACGTTTCACCCCCAAATCAAAAATACAATTGTTTTGTCTCTTACTTTTAGTATCCATCTAGATTGTGTTGGCATTAGTTGCCCAGTATCATATAGGCCACAGAGTTGTCTGACTTTTTTAATTTAACACCACTCGGCTTGTGGTGTTCAAACTCAGGATTACCTTCAGACTTCTTTGCAAGCGGTTTCATGGAACTACAAAAACACAGTTCCACATAATCTGTAATTAATCAAAAAAGGCATCTCTATGACCGATATCTCCAAAACTCGGCTACTCACACCAAAACAATCTATGGATAAATAGCCCTACAGTTAAGAGGAACAATATTTTTTTACTAAAATGTCTTGGACTGGTCCATCCGAGGATTATTATTTTTATGTACAGTTTTAAAGTAGTATTTCTGCACACAGCCTACTAAAATCAGTTTTATTAAATGCCATGTGTCCAACATTGGAACAATTAAAAGACAAGTAAAGACATGGGACACTGGCCTCATTCAGAATTACTGGCTTTTTCTTAGTGCTCTTATCTTGTGTTTTTAAATCACTGCCATTATTTTAAAGTTAAGATTTTTTTTTATTCAACATAATGCAACCGTTATGTTGAATAAAAGGTCACATGTTTAAAACTGCCACCGTGGTCAAGTGTTATAATCCAGAGCACAGAGCCAGAGCACCAACATTTGAGCACAGAGGCATCCAGGGGATGACCTCTGATATGCAGATATGGATGTCTGCCGGAGCCCCACTGCTGCGTTTGGCCCCTGGTGGCCTCAAAGAGGGCTGAAAAAATGTGTTTGATCAAACATTCACAGTACCATCTCAAACCGATCAGATGTGAACAGGCAGGTCACACAGAGCAGTGAATGGCCCCTTGCAGACAAATTAACCGCTGCGAAGGGCCCGGCAGACGCCAAAAAAGGGGCCCTCAGATTAGGGCTAGATCAAACGAAGGAGGTGCCATATGAAACCACCTTAAAATGAAAAAGCACATCCCACCGATACCAAAATCACCACATCAGACACGTTACTTGCTGCGAAGGGCCTGCCAGACAACCATCAAATGCGCCCCCAATATACAATATCGTACAATTGACCTAGATTAAATGTTGAGAGTACCACTTTGAACGTTTTCTGAAACAATTGTGCACATCCACAAAGTACAACCATCAGCATGCCAGGCAAATGTTCTACTGCTTAAGGTCCATATTACGCCTGAAATACAGTCCCCACATACTATAGTGATTCACCTTAAATACATAATGAAAGAACCAGAGCTGGGGCCACCAACTTTAGTGCAAACCAAGTAAGGAAGCATAAAGAATGGTAAGCTAAGTGTATGTGATGGAAGCAAAGCGAGCTATATGTATGGAAGCACTGAAAGAATAAACTTCCATAGGACACTAATGTCAAGATTACAGTTGATTTGCAGCATTACAATTTAGCAAATGATTAATAAATCATCAATTCAGTGAATGTGACAATCTGTTATGAATTGTTGATTTTGTGGTTTAGCTCATATCTGAATATCTGTGCAAGACATTTTTGTTCCAAATACAGTGCAGGCGACTGAGAGAGTGTGTAATATGTTCCCTCCCCAACCCAAGCGCCTCACAGGAAGAAACATGACAAAGGTTCAACCAACACATGCAAGCAGGTCATCAGTTGCCCTGGTAACTTTGCTCTGAGGCAGAGCCCACTCACTGTGCTTTTGTCCATCAAGGTTTGAGGTGCTGACATTTACTTTTATTCCGTGAATTTGCTCTCCATTTTCAGAAAACGTCTAAAATCTGACATACTCAGCACTCACAATACTTATTGTTAGGATGATGTTAGAACTTGGCATGAGACTCACTACACATAAATAAGATGATGAATGAATATATTTATCTTAAAATAAAGGGAAAAGAATAATGTTTTGATTTTCATGACAATAGTTTGTTGTCATGTTTCACCCTGTAAGGATATCTACGATTTATGTTGTGGTTACTTATTCCCCAATTGATGCAGAGTTGTTTTCCTTCTGTAAGAATTTTCTGGCCTGACATCTGGACTTCATTTCATGGAGCTTGGTTTAGAAGAGAGGACATGCTGCCCCTTTCAGACAGAGACGGAGGGCAAATTCTCTGGTGAAAATCAAATCCCTGAAAGATGGGAACCATTGTTAGCATACAATGGTTTAGGATTAAGGCATGCAGAATTACACAGTGGCCTGAGAAAGTTTACACACCCAGGCTAAAGTTGATTAAAAAGAACATAAAAAAACGTGTTTTGGAACTTGCTCTTAATGCCATAATTCTAAAATATTTAGGAAAAATGAACCTTTAAAGGACACCAATTTTCTTTGTAAATGAAGAATGATCTTCCTTAAAATACAGGGGGCATAAGTACA
>NC_045736.1:1116795-1118198 GCF_008692095.1 Etheostoma spectabile | reverse complement strand
TACTATGCATCCTGATAAAGTTCCCTTGGCATTGGGGTTAATTCCAAAGGCCAAGGGTACTTTATCAGGGTGCTTGGCATCCTGGATCCATGCCTGAATTTTAAGGAAGAATATTTATTTATGTACAATATATTATTCATTCACAAAGAAAATTGGTGTCCTTAAACGTTTGTATTTTGCTAAATTTTTTTAATTAAGGCATTAAGATCAATTTACAAAATATGTTTTTTTATTCCTCTTTTTAATAATCAACATTAGCATGGGACATTCACAGACATTCACATTTTAACCTTTTTAAATGAAAATCACACAAAAATATCTTTAAAATATCTAGTCCAACATTTATTTGTGCAGTTTCAGGTGTTTGTGCAGAGTTTAAAAGAATAGTTTGACACTTTGAGAAATACGTTTATTAGCTCAGCACAAATACTGTAAACAGGGAAACAGCTAGCCTGGATCTGTCCAAAAGTAAAATCCCTCAGCTCAAGGCTTTAAAACCTGTAAACACTACACACTGGATTTGCAGTGGTTTATGGTTTAGACAAGGCCATAATCCTCACTCAGACACTGAGTCACTGTTAAATAGTGAACTCAATTGTTAGAACTGAAGATAATTCTTGAACCATTTTTATTTGTTCTGTAGGAAAGTTATGTCATTTTAACGATTTCTTTTTTTATTTAATGGAAAAACAGCAAGTAGAAAATGTAAGGAAAACATAAAAATAAGTATATAGCAACATAATAAATAATAAGTAAATAAATCTAAGCGGCAATACAGGAATAAAATAATATACGAACAGCAATAATATATACATTTGAGGCCCCTTTTTACAAAACAGTGACAAGGTGTGAATTATATTCAAGATAGTGGGTATTGCAGGTTGGGTTCCACTTAATTTCACACAATAATGTGTTCAAGTTAGAAAATAGGATTCACAAATTACTACATCTAGAAGTTTAATCTGATTTACTGTTTTTGGAAATTGCATACAATTTTAAACTAGTTGGAGTGATGACTTTAAGGGACACTGTTGTCGAGTGATATTAGGCCTATTTCAGTATTTAAATGTAATAAACTAAAGAAATCCTGGAAGCCAGAGTATCCTTGAGTATCATTGAGTATCATTGTCCTGTATCTCTGTCCTTAACAGCCAGTCAGCAGATAGTCTGCACCATGACCACTTCCTTCCTCCATTGACTTTCTCCTATCCACTGACTGATGGCTGCAGCATACATTAACAATGCCATTTTGTTAAGCCAACTTCAAAGTGGAAAGAAAATGCTGAAGCTCAGTGTGGTGGGCTGGTGAGTCTTGCTAGCATCCCTACAAAAATGTATGGCCATTTCCTTACCCCTCTCAGTTTCCTGTATTCCCAGAAGGGAGTGTGGGTCTCCAACAACAC
>NC_045736.1:1111291-1116785 GCF_008692095.1 Etheostoma spectabile | reverse complement strand
CCCCCCCCCCCATCCCCTCAACCCCATTTCCCACTTTAAAAAACAAACACACCCAGAGTCTCTCTCTTACACATTATCACTCAAGGAGGGGACAACAGAAGAACAGGGAGACTTTCTCTTTCTATTGTTGTGTCTTTCTTTGTCAGACAGTGTGCAGCTCCTTCTTGGGACATTTACAAACCCTAGAAGTAGCTGCAGAGTGAGAGCTCTGGGGTGAAATCATTCCACTACGTCAAGTCATCCCTTTACAGTGATAAAACATTTACACTTTTGTCAACTGATTGCTTCTTGCTTCTTAATGGAGGACAGCAGATGTACACAGCTTGGATTCTAATGGAGACAAATTGCAGTTTCAGAGCAGAAATAGCATAAAAAAAAATTCAACTCTTCAAACTCTCTGTTCATCAGTATGACAGTAATACATAATACTGTCTGGGCCTGAAATATCTCAACATGGTCCAACATTTTGTACAGGCAATGTTCACCAGGGGATGAATCCTACTGACATTGGTAATCCCCTGATGCCACCAGCGGGTCAAAGTTTTCACTTACAGTGAAATAAAACCAACCACAGTAGGTTGGCAACTCTTACGTAGTCTTTTCATCCTACCCTATTTAGTAAAGACGTGTGGATGACTTAGTTGTTTCACTCACTGGTGTGGTTTAATTTTTAAGATTACAACCCAAAACACAGAAATGTGGATTTTGGCAGGAGCAAGCATGGGATGCAGACTAACTCTAACTAACTAACTAACTCTCACATGAGATCCATTTTCTCTGCTGGCTATATTTGTGAAATTATTTTGAGAAATGTATTCAGAGAAGTGATTTTGCTTTGAGGTTGCAGCATGCACAGCAGAGCAGTAACAACATATTTTTATATTTAAACCAGCCAACCATGGCCACAATATGACAGAAAGTGTCTTTTGTTTCTCTTATATTTTAGGACTTCCGTTTTCTGTTCCAAAATGTTCCCATTAACATCTGTGTTTTGGGTGAGAGTGGATGCACCTGTTGGTGTCCAGCTTGTGTCTGAGGAAGTCGGTTTTGTAGAGGATTGCAGATATTAACAACAGAGCAGAGATACTTTTATAATGCGAGAGACAGCGTTTTCCTCCGAGGTATTTCCTAAAGCTTTGGAAAAAATCGTCCCCTGGGAAGATTTGCTCTCTATTTTTGACAACTTTTGTTTGGCAGAAGCAGTGAAGTGTTTGGCCTTGTGACTCAATGCAATTGTGTATCATTTAATTCCGTCCTATAAAGGCTAAACACAACTGTTCCAACGCCCATTTCTTAAATTCATACATTGTGTTGGGTCTCGTCTCCAAATCAACCCCATTTCTTACTCGGTCTTGTCTCAGTCTTAGATAAAGAGGACTCAGAATTTGGTTTCTAGACCGGTCAAGCCCACAACTGCCTTTTGATTGTTTTATTTGTACTGTATATAGAGAAGAAAAAGAAAAATTAAGTTAATTAAGTTTTATGTAGGTGTTTCTGGTCTTGGTCTTGTCTCAGTCTTGATACATTCTGGTCTTGGTGATAACTTGGTCTCTGTTCATGTTATTCCTTTGGATCCAAGAATGTCCAAAAATATCAGTAAACATTCCCCCAAGAGTGCTAAAACTCAAATTTGTCATGTAATCAGAAACAAACGTCAGCAAGGATTACTGTAGCAGGTTCAGGGCCATGATGGTTTGGATTTTTTTTCACCTTTAATAATAAACACCTTAATTTACAAATTGCATTTTGTGTTTACTTGTGTTGTCCTTGACTATTGTTTAAATTGGTTTGATGTTCCGAAACACTTAAGTGTGACAAACATGCAAAGGAACAGGAAATGAGGAAGGGGGCAAACACTTTTTCACACCACTGTAGGTGAGAAATGTGATCAGAGATTAGCAACAATAATAAGTGACAGGCCATTTTTCACATCCTTAAGAGTGAAGAAAGATGTAAAGTGTTGGCCAGTGAGCACAGACAAAGACGATTCTCAGCTTAGAGGAGCTCAGGTCTGGTTGTGGAAACACTGATGGCACATTGTGCAATGCTTGTCTCACTTCACGTCTTGTAAAGTAGGAATTCTTGCACAATGGCCATAACAAATTGCACGCCATCACTCTGTCTGGACAGTTCACCACATCTTTTCTTCTCACGTGAACCAGTTGTACTTGCACATCCCAGCTGTGGTACACATGAATTCCCCACATCTGTACACTGTCACTCATATCCATCTCCCAACTGGATTAAAACTGCCCCACTTTCCCTCAAATATAACAATACAGGGAGATTATACCACATTCTGAGCAGCCAATATGCTTCCTACCATTTTCATACTCAATCAACACAACACTCATGAAAATGTACTCTTCAAACTTCAGAAAAAAATGTGAGGTATAGAAAAAGGGAGAGAGGTCTCGACAGATAGGGATCTGTCCTCAGGGTCAGTCAGTACATGAAAATGCAAGCTTGGCTTGTCTTAGTTCAAGTCCTGAATGTCTATGGAATTAAGTAGCACTTCATCAAAAGCGGGAAAATACACCTTGTTGATTGAGGGTGTTTCAGGCCACTGCTGACCTTTTTTTAGAACAAAGTAAATTCACACCATACTCAACATTTACATTGTAGCATATATGTTTTCATCTAAATTATACCATTCAGAGCTATGTTTTGCATCTTCATTATAGCATAGACAGCTATGCATTCATTCTTTTCAATTACAGTTTTGGCAATCCATGGTTAAATATTTCCCTTCTTTTAGGATAAGTTATGGGATCTCATAGTCACTAAGGACTGCAGTTAAGGAACAATTTGGTGGTGTGAAAAAATTACATTTTCTTTCCAATGGTCTGTGTCTCTGGGGCCCAGCTGACCACAGCTGAACAAGTTGCTCTACTACTACTACTACTACTACGTTTGTCATTCCTCCAGTGGCATCACTGTCTCTTTCCGTGGATTGCAAAATAGCTATGTTTCCATCAGCAAAAGGATGTTATGGATGAGAATGTTTTACGGTTTACATTTTATAGGTTTTTGACTGAGCCTGAGAGAGGCCGAGGGAGGCTGCTGCTTTAGCGGTGAAGATGTGGACTGTTGAGCGGGAGAACTGGAGCTGCCGAGAGCAAACACAGTTACTGGTGGTGCCTTTGCTCAAATTACCCTTTTGACACTAACAAACAGAAGCATTCTGATGCAGTGGATGTCAGCGTGGGCAGTTCTTGCCATGTTTTCACTGAATACTGTTGCTGATGACAGCATTCCTTTGGACAGAGTTGTGCTGGAGACTTTCTTCGGGATGACGAAGATAAAGTTAGACAGACAACCAAGGCCAGTAGAGCGATTTTTTTCCAAAAAAGGTAACAGTCGCCAACGAACCACTATTTAAAGGCCAGCTGCTCAGAGACCACAGGGGAAATACAACGTGTATAGGTCACTGCATCATATTTTCTCCATTTTAAAGATCACCCTGATGGGGACTGCACCGCATTTTCTCCACTGAAAGGGGCACCCCAGTTGGACTTCATCACATTTTCCTCAATGGAAGGCCACCACGGAGGGCACTTCATTGCATTGTTACCACTGAAAGTGCACGTGTCTGGTTTTATCCACTGGAAGGCACCCTGGAGGGCACTTCATCACATTTTCTCATCTGGAACGGCAACCTTGAAGGCACTTCATCATGTTTTCTCCACAGGAAGTGCAATCTAGAGTGCCCTTTAGGTCATCACATTTTCTCAAGTGGAAGAGCACCCTAGTGGGAACTTTATCATATATTATATTATAGGGGCTACCAAAAAGGCACTTTTGCTGCATTTTGCCCCCATCCCTCCTAATTCAGGAGAATACTGAGGTATAATTCCTCTAGAGCAATTAACTCATTTGTTTTCTGGCAGAAAATGATGAGTATAATTGTTTTTTTCTTCTTTTTTTTGCATAGTTGTGCATGATGGACGTTCTTGTCATGGATCTGTGAGAGCAAAACAAAAATAGCAGTGCTTGTTACAGGCATCTTTCTTCGATGTTATGGAATCTGGCTTCCAAAACATGAGTTAGGGGAAAGCCACTGTTTCTCTGAAAAGGAGACAGCAGGTGGTCCAGTATACTCCAGGTACAAATCAAGGGCAGCGAAACTTCCTTTTCAACACATGCAGGAAGTTTCCACAGGCCATCCTCAGAGCAGGCACACCACTTAGGCTGCTAATTCTATTTAATACCACCACCAACTCCCATTTCCTAGCTGTGAGTTTGTTCAAGAGGTTGGGTTGGCTTGCTGTCTCTGGTTTTGCGTGACACTTCACTACCACTTGATGAGCACTTTGGGATGCAGTTACTCTCTGAGGTAGATGTTGTGCAAAGTCCTAGAGAGCGACTGAATGGAAGAGATCAGAAAATTTGTGTTTCAATGTTGAATGTGAGAGGGGATTTGGGTGTACCAGAAAACTGTACTGGCACACATTTTTTGGACAAGTGCTTTAAAGTTATACAAGGACTTTTGACAGTATTTTACATCCCTTTCTGTTACTGATACCTTGTCACAGTCTGAGCCACACAACACACTGTTGGATGCAACAAGCTCGTTAAAAAGGGTTTTGGTTCAAGCACAGATTTGACCGAGGTATGACATGCATTTCTTTCTGTGTTAGTGTTTCTTGGTTTGTCTTAGCCCCACCTTATCCTTCCTGCCCATCTGACCAAGCGCCTTGAGGACACAAAGTACTCTCATTTTCACTCACCACACCAACGTTTCACAGCCAAAGGTTATTCATCTTTCAAGAGCCTCTGTGCTGCAGCGTTGTTCATAATTTCCATTTAAGGCTCACCCACTGCAAAAGAAGGGTGTCTAAAAACAAGATAAAAACACTAAATCTGAGGGAAAAAGTACTCAAAACAATGCAGTAAGATAATTTTTACTTGACAAGCTTGCTTGATTGAAGAATATAGTGTAAAGTTGAACACTTAAAATAAGAAATTCACTCTTAAAACAAGATAAATAATCTAACACTACTTAATCTAAGTTTTTTTTTTTTTTTGTCTTGGTGAGAACCAAATCATTTCCAGTGATCATGGTTTTGAAGTTGTCCAGTTCATTTTTGACTTCCCCCCTGTTTTTGCCCTTGAAACAACACAAGTAAAAAGGTTAGGATTTCTTTTTAAGAAACTGAAAATCATGTAATAGTTAGACAGAATTAGTTTTTGTTTCAAAAACACATGGTTACATTTGAGTACTTATAGCCGAGGGGAGTCATAATATATTATTTTATTGTTGGTAACATAACATTACAAGAAGACATAGGACAATAAATAAGGATACGGACATTAGGACAAGTAATGTAACATTAGCTATAATGATCTGGGAGGTTGAGCTTTGCTAGTGTTGTGGCATGACATGTAAGGTGACGTTTGTGGGTAACGAGGATGGCTAATAGTAATAAGTGACAACAAAGGGTGGGCTTTTAAATTGACTATGTAAGGTCCCTGGCCAGCTTGCAGAGGAGAG